>NC_069502.1:475633288-475805788 GCF_027579735.1 Bombina bombina | reverse complement strand
GTACATACTCAAGGGTCATAGCAAAATTGATTGACTATCATCCATATTGCACCTGCACCTCTTGGATTTTATTTTTAATACGGTAACACAAAACACGACAAACAACCCAAAACGATAACACAAAACACAACAAACAACCCAAAACAATAAAATAAAACTTCCCTTTCTTTCTGACCATCTCCCCCAGCCCTGCAATCCTTCCTTATAAGTGAGAGGGCGGTTTACTTTAGTGAGAGAATATGTAAGTATTCATGCAGATCTTTATGAAGATATGTATAAGTTAAGAGTGGAGAGATTATAGTAAACTTCTATAGTAAACCACGTTTCCAGTTATGAGATAATAGATCCCTTTAGTTGCTCTGTGTTAACAAAAATGGAGACATGTAGAAAAGATATGCATTTTGCAGGGCAATAGTATTACACGCAAGAAGTATCGGACTCATCTCCTAATGTGTTCAATACCTGAAGAAGCAATAAAATAGATGGAGCCTTTAAGACAATGTATGGTTTGGAGGATGAAGGATTACAGGAGTAGCTAGGATCAGATAGTGGGCATGTGGAGTTCCATACAACAGTATATTTTCACTAAAAAGATGGGTACCTTCATTATATATGTGAAGCTAGGAGTGTCATGAGAGGATGTAATCCTATATAGAGACTTAGGAAAACAGGAGTAAACATTTGCTGACTGTTTATGCACAGGTTGCTGGGGGGGGGGGGATTTGAGGTTTCTGTACGATGTAGACCAGATGCAAGAGCTGTTAGAATCAAGGTATGGCACACCCTCCGCTCTCCCTGCAGAAACACTACAAAATAGCAAAAACACATTAACACACAAATGGCCAACAGGACCGAACCTGAAAGACAATATAAAGCTATAACAGTGTACTGCAGCAGGTTTACAGGCTGGCTTCCGAATAGTTACTATAATATGATTCTCCACCTTTCAAAGTCAAATTTAGCCAGACAGATTTTGCAGTAGCGTTTAACTCAGTCGCCATATGAGTCGACTAACTAAGAGTCTACCAGTGCTATCCCACTCCTTCTCTGGACGGAGCCAGTGAGTCATAATATGGGCTTGCTGGCCACCGTAGCGGTGGATGCTGAAGGGTGTGCTCAGCTGTGCCGCACTCACAAATGCTGGATAGAGACAGGTATTTCTCACCGGGGTAACTGGGAATTATGTGTGGCAAGGTGTCCGTCTCCAGAGCAGACAAGGACAAGACACTCCATGATGACCTCAGACTGGAGCGTTGAATCTGAGCTGCAATTGTATAATCTCGATCCCTCTGTGCAATGCTCGATGGTTCCACTCCGTCAACCCCACACACTGTCAGGGGAAAAGCCTTCACTTGGCAAGTCACTAATCCAACATCCGATAAAGCAGAGGATGTGTGAAGAGAGTCACTGAATGTGTCGGATCTCCAGGGGCCAGCAGTGTCATGGCGATGTAGCTTTAATATAGGGGAAGTTTGTTGGGGGTTATCCCGTTTCGTTTCTTCTAAGTATCGTTGCCCTGTGGTTCTTGTAAATTGTATGAGTCTCTCACAGCTATTGAGCAGATGATCCAATTTAGGGGCAAATAATATTCTTAGCGTAGAGGCAAGGTCTTTTTCGGTTTCCATTACCTCGTGGGGCGGCATTGCTATCCAAGATGGCACCTGCGGCCGTCTATATTACTTCCACGGCACCTCCGGAGGTTAGGGCAAGTGTGTAATTACCCTTCACGCTTAGTTCTCAGCTGGCGCAATATCTCTGCAGAGTGCCCAGCAAGAGTTAGTGCATGGGGAATGTCGGCTGTTGCGGTTGTGCACCTGTTTTAAAGAGTTGGAGCTCGGAGCTCTCAGTCTATGCAGCCATTCTGTAATCCCACCTACCGGAAGTCTGCCCATTTACTTTTTTAATACCAAGGGAATTTTTAGAATGCAAAATAATTGTCAAAACAAAAAAAGTACGTTGTTTTAAATAAACTCTTGTTGTTGGACATTTTATGATAATTGTATTTGTCTTTACCTTTTTGACTTAACACAGCACAAACTAAAATAATAGACTTAAAATGCTTGGAAAATGAAATGCCGTATTTGTATATTTCTTCTATTTTTGTATAGGAATGGATTTGCTCCACTCCCAAACTTGAATATCAAATAGTAGTGTCACCTTGACTTATGCTGTGAATCTCATTACTTCTACTATATTACAGAAATGTGATGTAAAATTTCTTTCTTAAACTATAGTTTGAATTTACATTCATATGAATGCAAATTACACAGTTTGTAATGGAAATTAATATTGTATAATGTTAAAACTATATACATTTTAAATAGAATTAAAGGATGATCTGGTTTACAATCTACAGGTATTAAAGGGATATGAAACAATCTGATTCATTGTTGTAATAAAAAAAAACACTGAGCAATTGCTTATACTTAATAGAAAATATTGCAATATGTATTATTCGTATATTTAAATGGATTTTACCTTTTTTATTAGTTTTTTTTTACGCTAAATTTGTGCTTCCTGTCACAGCCCTACACGGAGGAGGCCTTTGCAGGAAGTTTTATCTTAACTTGATGTCATAAAACATCTATTGAATATGAATAGATAACAGGGAGTCATATTTGCTCATACCCAGAACTGACAGAAGAAAACGTAGGTTTTAATTTTTTTTTGTTCTTATCCACTGTGGGCAGGGCTACACTGATAATTTTTAAGTACTATTCCTGCAAGAAAACAAGTAAGTTATTTGCTGTTTTTTTCACAATTGGTTTCTTTTTATATTTACTTTGATTTAACATATTTGTTTTTACCAAAGGAGCACTGTTTAATATCCCTTTAAATAAAATGCAAGCAGTAAAATTCATGCATAATGCAAAAATATGTTCATGTATAGTGTACCTACTAAAATGTTTCTGGGAGATGTCCCTACAAATATATCCCCTCAAAATAAATAAATACATTGAGTATATTTTTACACAAAAGAAAGCAGAAGTAACATTTAGTGTATCTGACATGTGCTTAACTTTGAAACACTTTTGAACACAAATATATCAATATGTATTCTAAAATTTCCTGTAATTTTAAAACGAGAAAGGCATCACTTGAGTTACTATACAAGCAATCCATAGAAAAGTATTTAAAGGGACAAAATAGTGTGTTTTGTGTTCAGCTAAATAGACTCAAAATGGATTAAATTATTTGTCATAAATCAACCATAAGTAAATAACTAAAAACATTTCTCATGTAACACAATCAACAGTGATGTCAGATCATTCTCATTGTATGATTCACTTTTCATTGGTCAATCCCAATAGAAATCAACTCAACCTGTGTCCCCAGGTATTGCAGAAAGCCTGAAAAATAATTAAAATGTAAAACCTTCACAATTCAACAATGGACAGTGCAAACAAGTTGTGAGCTATTAGAGCAAATTTTTCATTGTCATCATTTTCTTTCTTTTTTGTAATTACTTTACAAAAAAAATAAAAATCCTAGCTCTTATGTATTTAGGGCCAGATTACAAGTGGAGTGCTACCTTAACATGCATAAGAACGAGCCTATGGGAGAGCGCTTTCATGACCGCAACGCTTCCAGGCAATGCAAACCCAAGGTCATGTTTACATGCTCTGGTATTGCTGAATGGAGCGGCAATATTGCGATTGTGTAAGTACAATATTGATCTCCACTGAGATACACCTGTGTACCGGAAAATTAATTTGTATCTGTCAGGAATATGAGTATTAAAATCTGACTTATTTGATTATGTAATGAATGTGTTAGACCAGGGTGGAGCAGTAAATGTAGTGTATTCAGATTCCCGCAAAGCATTCAAAGCTGTCCTACACAACAAACTCATTTAAAAACTGTTTTTCCCTGGACTAGACTCTTGGCAAAATGCTGGCTTAAGTATAGACTACTTTGCAAAGTGCAAAATCATGTATTTAGGAAAGAAAAAATAATTACAGACTCAATTACACTTTACTGCCTGTTACAAAGGAGGAATGGGGATGATTTTAAATTTAGTAAAAAATTTGGTATTTGCGCAGTAACAGTAGTTTGTCTTGCCACTTAAGAGATTACTAGTTAGGTCTTATATTCAGTATTGTGTTCAGTTCTGGAAGCCATACCTACAGAAGTATATAAAGAAACTTGAACCTACTCAAAGGATGGTTACTAAACTGGTACATGGTCTAAAAAAATGATAAAGCTAACCAGTAAAGGCTCAATGACATAAATATGTATAGCATATAGGAGTGAAGGTAAAGAGGTGATATGATAGAAACTTTCAAGCATATTAAAGGGACATATTAGTCAAAATTTAAATGCACATAGATGAATTACATCTTTGAGTAGAAACATATTTGCAATATACATGTATTAGCAAAAATGCTTCTTGTAAAAGTTATCACTGTTTTAGTGTTACCATTTTACATACTTAAATACATTTTTGAAACATCTATAGCTTTCAATAGAAGCATTTTTGCTAATACATGTATATAACAAAAATGCTTCTATTAAAAAATGAAATGAACCAGTGTGTATCCCAAATTTGGCTATAATGTCTCTTTAAGGGGTTTAGTAAAGGTGAGACTGAAAGTATTTACAGAACAAGGGTTCGAGATCTCAAATTGAAGGTAGCATGTTCAGGAGTAATTTGAAGCACGTCTTCACAGAAAGGGTGATTGAAGAATGCATATAAAGAGAGAAGTGCTCTACCAGGAATGAACAACAGCTCATTAGCTAGTTCTATGGCGATTTACCACCCGGAAGCAGCCTCTTTTAGACTAGTGTGCTGTTCACAAAGGAAAACTTTCCTTAAGTATATCAGTCTGATCCCGCCAAGTAAGGTCAGTCCAGCCCCAAAATACCAGGCAATTCTCCTCTGAACAAGGAACATGACAACCCAAGACGATCGTTTACGGCCTCCTATGGGCCTTGTCAATGAGGTGCAGCCACATTCCTCTAAGCACACTGGGCAAGGAGTCCATGTCTGGTTTCCCCCATCACCCATAGGGAGACTTCCCCAGGGTCATATTAATTTGCATACAAAGAGAGAAGCGCTCTACCAGGAACAAACAACAGCTCATTTGCTAGTTCTATGGCGATTTACTACCCGGAAGCAGCCTCTTTTAGACCAGTGTGCTTTTCACAAAGGAAAACTTTCCTTAAAGGGCCATAATACCCAAATGTTTAAACACTTGAAAGTAATGCAGCATAGCTGTAAAAAGCTGACTAGAAAATATCTCTTGAACATCTCTATGTAAAAAAGAAAGATATTTTACCTCAAAAGTTCCTCAGTAGCCACTTCCCATTGTAAAGGATTTCTAAGCAGCATTTTAGTGTGTCTGTCCTGGGACATCTTAGGGGATGAGCATTGTGAACTCTCATATTATTTCACCAATCAGGTAAAGGAAGTTTAATATGAGATCTCATGAGAGATAAGTCACATCTCATGAGATCACAGTAAGAGTTCAAGACCTCAGCACTGCTGATGCTGATTGGCTGCTGTTAATTTCTTCATTTTTCTTTTATTTTTACCTGCAGCTGGGAGCAGCTGAGTATAACTTTTTAGACAGAAGTTACTCTGCTGAGCTGAGGAGATTGTGAGGTAAAATATCTTCCTTTTTTACATAGAGATGCTCAGGTGATATTTTCCTGTCAGCTTTTTACAGTTATACTGCATCAGTTTCAAGTGATTTAGCATATGAGTATTATGTCCCTTTAAGTATATCAGTCTGATCCCGCCAAGTAAGGTCAGTCCAGCCCCGAAATACCAGGCAATTCTCCTCTGAACAAGGAACATGACAACCCCAGACGATCGTTTCGGCCTCCTATGGGCCTCATCAGTGAGGTGCAGCCACATTCCTCTAAGCACACTGGGCAAGGAGTCCATGTCTGGTTTCCCCCATCACCCATAGGGAGACTTCCCCAGGGTCATATTAATTTGCATACAAAGAGAGAAGCGCTCTACCAGGAACGAACAACAGCTCATTAGCTAGTTCTATGGCGATTTACCACATGGAAGCAGCCTCTTTTAGACCAGTGTGCTTTTCACAAAGGAAAACTTTCCTTAAGTATATCAGTCTGATCCCACCAAGTAAGGTCAGTCCAGCCCCAAAATACCAGGCAATTCTCCTCTGAACAAGGAACATGACAACCCCAGACGATCGTTTCGGCCTCCTATGGGCCTCGTCAGTGAGGTGCAGACACATTCCTCTAAGCACTGGGCAAGGAGTCCACTTTTGGTTTCCCCCATCACCCATAGGGAGACTTCCCCAGGGTCATATTAGATTGCATACAAAGAGAGAAGCGCTCTACCAGGAACGATTGAAGACTGCGGGGGATAAGCATAAGGCTATCCACCGAACTAAATAAGTTTACACTTTAAAGATCTTTGGGCAGACTTGTTGGGCCCATGATTCTTATCGGTAATGTTTCTATGTGGATTTGTATTTATAGATTTAAATTGTGTAAATATTTGCACACATAGTAAAATATTACATTTAAAATTGTAATATATTTTATCTGTTTTACATAAACATTCAAATGGTACTTGCTTGTGTTCAAGACTGTTGAGTTGTCTGTATGAGTGATAATCTTTACAACTATCTGGGATGGATAGCCATTATTGTCTGTCACTTTTACCTATCAATGTATGGAAACATAGAAACCTAGATTTTGATGACATAGAACCATTCATCTTTATTTATTATTTTGCTACAAGAAAGTAAAAAGTTGGTATTTAAAGCATGAATTCAGTAGTATCTGATAAACCAATTGAGACACATAGATTGTATTCCAACCTACAGAATCAACATCTGCCTTATTTTAATGATTAAAAAAATATTGATTCAAATAAAGGGTGTTTATAAAGTCCTTGTGCAGCTTCAAATGTTATTTACTCTTATTGTACACATGATGGAAATACACAGTAAATGGCATATCAAAGCCATTTACAATGCCATTTACAATTCAAGTCTGGCTTTTGCTTGAGCGCTAACCAAAAAGTTATATTAAGTCCAAAGTGTGCTAAAAAAACACAAGAAATAGTGGTGTTCTTCACACAGTGTAAAATTATATTTAATTTAAAGATAAATGTGTGCTAAAAAATGCAACTAGTGGTGTTCTTCATACAGTATGACACTATATTTTAATTTAAAGATATATAGATCTATCTATCTATCTATCTATCTATATATCTTTATCTATTTCACTCTGTTTTTATCCAAATGCAGAAGCCCTTCCCCTCTCCTCTCCTGATAATTTTAGATTTTTCTTTTGCTTTGCTGCGATTCATCCATTATTCCCAGTGTCTATACAAATATGAAAGAAGACAAATTGTAGAAGATGTGTCTATTTTCTTTTACCAAGAGCTAGAATTCTGATAGCAATTGTAATGTCAAAGTTAATTTATTTTCAGTGTGCTTTTTTTTTTTAATGGTCTAACTATTTGTAATAAGTAAATGTGTGCAGCACTGTCTAGCTTTTAAATAGCTGCAACTTTATATTTATGTCTGTAGTCGCAAATCCTGAAACCAGCCTTGCAAATATTTAATCAAGCATTCTATCACTCTTTATAAAAGCAATCACAATAAAATGATAGCTGTCTGGCACTGCAGTTAGTTGCAGTGAATAAATGAGAATATTTTCTAACTGAACAAGTCAACATATGACTCCATATTGCTGACCCCATTTTGACAATGACATAAAAAGTGACATTTTACTTATGAAATCTAAAAGCACACCATGTCAAAAGTGATACTGTGTAAAATTATCATTTAAGGGGCATCACTGAAAAATATACTGCATAATGACAACAAAATTCCTGCAATAGCACAAAGTAGGAGGCTGTTTGACTTTTATCATATAACAGAAATAAGACATACCAGGCATTCTTAACTATTATATGATACAAATCACATACATTTTTAAATTATATGACTATATTTACTAAGAAACCAAGATTATTTTATTGGTGGTAGCTCATAAATACTTAAAAGTCAATTAAATATATGAAAGATCTAATCAAATTTGAACAAACTATACTTAGAGATTGCCGTTGCCAGTACCGGATTTACTAAATAGGGACTACCTGTACCAATATAGCTTGCTAAGATGCTGAGGGTCTTACACAGTGGGGTATATTCCAATATTTTAGAATGGTCAATTCAATATATTTTTTTTAACCTGCCTAATTTCTGGAGATCTTAAAATACATTGTTCCAATCTCTGCTAAATTCTTGTGTTTAAATCCCCTAAATTGCATAACAGTAATTCCAGAACATGTGGATTTTCTTATATTTGGATTGGTTAAACAAGCAAATATCTATAAATAGCATGGTTTTTGCCGGTTTAATTTATTTATTTTTCAAATTAAAGCAAAAAATAATCAGCCAATCGGAAAGAAGAAAAC
This sequence comes from Bombina bombina, assembly GCF_027579735.1. Taxonomy (NCBI): domain Eukaryota; kingdom Metazoa; phylum Chordata; class Amphibia; order Anura; family Bombinatoridae; genus Bombina; species Bombina bombina. The sequence continues at coordinate 475,797,378 of NC_069502.1, read as the reverse complement.
CATCAAATACAATACATTTCTGCTGATTGTCTTTTGTAATTGTTATAATTTCCTAACAAGCTCAATATATTTCCCTCTCATTTTATGTCAATATTTGCTTAAAATGTTTATAAACTCAAATCATGGTATTGCAATAATTAATGTATATTTCCGTTTTATTATTTTATTTGTGCATATCATTCATAGTTAAAATCAGATCTTTTTAAAAGTGAACTGAGCATGCATGAGATGAGCCTAAACGGAAGCCATGCAACAGTAATATCAATGGATTTTAACCAGGATAACATTTATAAATAGACTTAGAAATATTTTATGAAAAATTCTGCAAGTTCTTTATTTGTATTGCCCTATATTTTATAATGGATTTCAAGTATTCAATAAACACAATTGAAGTCATTTTAAAAATAGCCAGATTAAGAGCTAAATTACAAGTGGCGCTCTTGCAAGTGTGCAAGCAATATTGAAATATTGCAGACACGTTAATTTGCAAACATATTACAAGTTGAAAATAAATGCATCCGCTAGAGCGCAATATAATTTAACATGCATCAGGTTAGCATGACTGAAGACCTCGCGTAAAGGGTTAGGGATAAAATAAAAGTTGCACCAAACACAACATAAATACATTAAAATAAACTGTTACACTCATGTAAACACTATCTGGTAAAATTATTCATATAAATATTAATAATTTATTTAATAAGGGTTCAAATGTATATGGCCATGTATTTGACTGCAAAGGACTATAATATATAGATGTGTCTAAATAATACTTCAATAATAATATTTATTAATGTGTTTACTTTGTAAATATTTAACATTCCAATGTTGTATGTATGTATTGAGTACTTGTAAAGCGCAGCTAATCACCGGTAAGGGTCTCAAGGCGCTGCTCATTTTAACGACCTCGGAAGGATGAAACCTGCTGAGTGGAACCTGCAACCATTGGGTTGCTACAAAACTCAGCCACAGTACCTTAGAATGCTGAGCTATCTGTCCGGCTTTGTTCACTTACAAGGAAAATGTTATTTGCAAATAAATATATTTATATACCTATATATCTTTTCCTATTGATATATAGGTATAGATGTATATACTGTATATATTACATTAACATTATCAGATATACTGTATATTGAAATATATATGTAACAATAAAAAGTAAACAAAAAATTCTATATGAAGAACATTGGAATGTAGAAAACACAGTTTTTGGTTATCGTACATGAAGAAATAGTTATCTTAAGTCACGTTTTGTCCATTTTAAATATAACATTTTGTAAATATTTTTTTTAAATAATAATTATTATACAAATTGCAAAATATACATATATATTCTATGAATTTTAGAATATTTAAGTATATCTATAAGTTTTACTTTCTACTATGAGTGCTAACCAGCATACGCAAAATCTTTACTTCTGGCTGTATTAATGCTCAAGCTAAAATGCTAAATAGTACGCCACTTATAATCTTGCCCTAAGAAAGCTCTGAATAAAAAAAAAACAGCTTATTGCACCATATTAACCCATAGCACAAGCTGATTGAGAACATCTCAATATTTTCCAGAATTAGGCGTGGAAATCAGAAAATCCTAATCTACATATGGTATATTTAAAGGGACATGACGCACATTTAATAATAGATGTATATTGGAAAGTTGTCTAAAAATGTATGCTTTATCTGAAACATGAAAGCAAATTTTTGGGTTTCATGTCCCTTTAAATGGGTATAAAGTCTTGTAATATTGAATGGTTTGCAGGGACACACATTGTTTTAATATGGATAGTATTTTTATTTTTACATCATTGTATTACACCAATGGATTCTGGAAGGTTTAATGGGCACATAAAATAATGAAGATAGAATACAAATTTGCTTGAAAAGAAACAAAAGTTATAAATCGCTGATGTGAAACATAGAAATTATCAGTAGGTTGATGGCATATCAAAATTACTGTGTTTCCTTTTGAAGTCAAAGTATATTGGGTCTAATGTCAACTCCCAAAGAGAATGGGCTAGATTGGAAACAATGGAAGAATGTATCATGATAAAAAATGTACACATTTTATGATCCTTGGTGATGCTTCTTTATTGAGAACTTATAACAATTAAGAATGGACTTTGTCCAGACTTATGCTGTCCATTAGTGCAAACTATAAAAAACAAACTCCAAACTAAGTAACCTACAAAATGAAGCCAGATAGTATTATTTGTCTTCATTGACATACCATAAAACAGTTACCATTTATTTCTTTCATATGCATTTGTTTGATTAACAAAGAATTTTAAGTAGCATAGACCTGCATTTTCTTTTCTTTTTAGTCATAGCAGTGAAAAAAGATGCATAAATGAAATAGAATGCAAAATATATTGTTATAATATATGTATGAATTATGCAATTTTCCTTTACTACCTAATTGCATTACAAGGACAGATGAAACAAGTGCTTAAAATTACTCTGACACACTATTGCAAATGTGCTCTGATGTTGTCAAATGTGGTGTAACATTGTTAACATATCGTATTTTTCTTTTTTTTTTTCTTTGACCCATTTGTCCCAATCTAATCCAAAATGCTTTATCTTTGCTTAATGCATTTAACCCTTTTTCTGCTCAGGGTCATTGAATTATACATACAATTTTATAACTGATCCTGCAAAAATGTAAATGTGTGTAGCATATTGTATGCCTAAAAGCTTAGAAAATATTTGGATTGCTCAAATGGACACAATAAGTGAAACTGGAACAGCAATGTGGTAAAAGAGTTCACTGTAATGCAATATTAATTTGTGTAAAGCTTATAAAATAAAGCTTAAGCTAAATTATGAAATATAGAGCTTAAAAACTTAAATAATTTGGAACTTTTAATTTTTTATCATTTTTAAGTTACAATAAAATTGTTGCCGAGTCTTATCCTATCCTAGCTTCCAACCAATATATTAAAGGGACATGATACCTACATGTTGAAGCACTTGAAAGTGATGCAGCATAGCTGTAAAATGCTAGCTGGAAAATATCACCTGAACATCTCTATGTAAAAATGGAAGATATTTACCTCAAAATTTCCTAAGTATTCACTCCCCACTGTAAAGAGACTTTAGTCCCAGGACGTCCAGGTGACTGTGCATCTGGCATGTGCAGTCACAGTCAAGTTATATTCATATTTAGTTTAAGGAAGTTTACTGTGAAATCTCATGAGATAACAGCAAAGCAGTGCAATACCTCAGCACTGCTGATGCTGATTGGCTTTTGTGTTTTATATTTTTTTCAACTTGCAGCTTTACAGCAGCTCTAACTGTTCACAGAGCACTTACTCTGGTGAGCTGAAGACATTTTAAAGGTAAAATATCTTCCTTTTTCACATAGAGATGTTCAGGTGATATTTTCATGTCAGCTTTTTACAGTTATGCTGCATCAGTTTCAAGTGATTTAGCATATGAGTTTTTTTGTCCCTTTAAATTGCTTGTGCCTTTAACAAAATAGTTTCGCAAAAGCAATGTGATATAACATAAATATTATTTCCTGCCTCCAGCCTTCTCTTTCCAGTCTCTGGCTTTTGTATTATAAATATCCACTTAGTTCACATTTAAAGGAACACTGAACCCAAATTTTTTCTTTTGTGATTCAGATAGAGCATGCAATTTTAAGCAACTTTCTAATTTACTCCCATTATCAATTTTCTTTGTTCTTTTGCTATCTTTATTTGAAAAAGAAGGCATCTAAGCTTTTTATTTAGTTCAGAACTATGGACAGCACTTTTTTTTTTTTTTTTTTTTCAAATGAGCTTTATTGAAAAATTAAACAAACATTATACAGATAAGTCGGTGATACGGCACAGAAAAATACAGGTCAAACAAACATTTGAGTACATAATGGTGGACAAATCCATAGGAATCATTTTGCTCCATTTTTACATTTTTCACAAATTTTCCAGTACATATACATATATGATATCTTTTGATGATAGACCCAGTACATGGGACTATCAATCACACAACAAAAGAAAAGAAACCTTGCAGGTCTAGAAGGAAAATATAAATCGTACATTAGACCATTCCAGCATGCCGCTACCCACTAGAAGACCTCTCCGTTGTGAATAAACAAAGAAAAAGAAAATAGATAAGAGGAAAGGGAGAAGAAAAAAAAAGGGGGGGTTTGTCTCACTTTCCACAGATGACTAACAAACTCCAGGGGGTACCAGGCCAACCATTTAGTTCACTAGGCGGGCACTGTCCCACAATTGCAGTAGTGTCTCATAGATATCCAATTTCAGAGTTTTGGCATAATGATATTTTTCCAACAATAGTATATCCTACACATTTTATTTCCATTCCGCAAGCATGGGAACCCGTGCAGACTTCCACCTCTGAGGGATGAGATTTTTGGCTCCTATCAACATCAATTTTAAAAGGGTCTTTTTTAGATTATTCTTTATGCTACCTGGAAAATGAAATAGCAAGAATTCTGGGGTTTTTGGTATATCCATCTCCAGTATCACCTGAATCTCCCGCCAAACGGAAGTCCAGAAGGGTTCTAAGAGGGAACAGTCCCACCAGATATGTAAGATCATTCCTGTTTCACCACATCCCCTCCAGCACAGATCTGACACACTAGGGTAGATCGCCCGGAGCCTGGATGGCGTTAAATACCATCAACTCAAAAACTTGTAATGGGACTCCTGTATGCGGGCAGAGACTGATACCGTCCTGGCAGCCTGAAAAATCCACTGCCATGTGTCTTCGGATATTTCTGTGCCTAACTCTCTGTGCCACATTTTAGTGTAGTTTGGTAGAGGGCTATCCTTAGGGTGTAGAAGAAGAGTGTAGATAAGAGATATCAAATGTCTGGATGGGGTGTCCTTCGTGCAGAGTGACTCAAAGGGTGTAAGGTCCCTAACAAATTGTAACTTATATTTGTGGGTGTTTATATAATGGCCTATTTGCAGGTAGGTGAACCACGATACTGGAAGCTCAGGAAAATCGGCCATTATTTCTTTCATAGTCTTTATTCTCCCCATTAAGATAAAACTAGCTACTCTGTTACCACACGATCTGCTCCAATCTAAGGGCATCCTGGTCTGTAAAGGTAGGTCAGGGTTGCCATAAACAGGCGTCATGGGGGAGTACAGCGTAGAGACATGGGAGTCGACTCTTATCATGCCATCCCATACTCTAAACAACTCCTCCAACAGGGGGAACCCCTGAATACGAGAAGGTCTATGTTTACTGGGTGTCCACAGTAGAGATGACAAGTCATGCACTTGCAAAATGTCCTTGTCTACCTGGATCCAGTCCTTTTGTAGGTTACCTTGGCACCATTCAACTATTCTCTGTAGGAGCACTGCTTTTCTATAAAGTCTGATGTCTGGAAGACTCAGTCCGCCGTCCTGCCTTGCTAAAAACATCTTCGCTCTATTGACTCTCGGCCTAATACCCTGCCATACATATTCCTCAATTCCTGATACAGATACAACAATCTAGGGAGCACATTCATTTTTACTACTCCTATTCTTCCTAGCCAGGAGATTGTTTTGTGTCTCCACGCGGAGAGATTGGCAGTGATTTTGCGTCTGAGCGACATGTAGTTTGCCTCAAAAAGGTCTGCGGCTGAAACCAAGTAGATACCGAGATACTTTAGTCTTTTTTCTTTGATTTGGAACGGACTGTGTACCCTAAGCCAATCCATGACAGATGGGTCCAACATGACTCCCAGGACTTCGGACTTAGTGGCATTCAGTGAAAAATTAGAGGCTTCACCATACCTGTCAAACTCTTGGAGCAAAGCGGGAACAGACGTCTCCAGCTCACAAAGTGTAAACAACAAGTCGTCGGCATACATACTTATCTTACACTCCCGTCCGCCTATTGGGTATCCTTTGATTCCGCTATTATCCCGGATGTTACACGCTAGGGCCTCTACTGAAATGGCAAACAGCAGGGGGGATAAAGGACACCCCTGCCTGGTTCCATTGGAAATATTGAATGGTTAGGATAAGAGGCCATTGACCCGTATCCTCGCACTAGGCAAGGAATAGAGGCTGAAGACAGTGCTGATAAACCGCTTCCCGAATCCCATCGACTCCAGAGTGCCTCTCAGGAACCGCCAGCTCACCCTGTCAAAAGCTTTTTCAGCATCTGTGGTCAACAGGGCGAACGGCAGCCCCTGGTCGACAGAATGTGAGATCAGCTGCAACACCTTGAGGGTATTATCCCTTGCTTCCCTGCCCGGTATAAATCCGACTTGATCTAAACAGATCAAGTCTGGCAGGTACTTATTGACTCTGTTTGCTAACACCTTCGCCAGCACCTTGACGTCCGTGTTCAGCAAAGATATCGGCCGATAACTTTGCGGCCTGTCTGGCGCCTTGCCCGGCTTTGGTAGCACCGTTATATATGCCGACAGCATTGATGCCGGTAAAGCCTCGCTGTTAGGTAGAGAATTAAACAGATTCTGCAAGTGTGGTAGCAATTCTGGAAGAAATGCTTTGTAGTATTTCGCACTTAGCCCATCCGGGCCAGGACATTTCCGACTCGGGAGACTTTTCAACGCATTGGCTATTTCCTCCCTAGTCAAGGGTATCTCCAGGAAGGCTACAGCTTCCTCGTCCAAGGCTTGGAGCCGGGTTGTTTTAAGGTAATCTTGAGCCAATTGGCTCTGTGTAGGCCCTATTTCCGACTGAGCATCTGGAGTGGTATCGAGGTTATAAAGGCCACTGTAGTAATTACGGAACACTATACCACGACTGCTCCGGTGAGGGACGTTTTTATGATCTTTCATAGAATACACATACACTTTAAGTTGGGATCGCTTCAGCGTCCTAGCCAACAATTTGCCGGCTTTGTCCCCTTCCTCGTAATAATTTGCTTGAGCCAGATTGCTATTTTGTGATTTTCATCACGGAGGAGTTGTCTAAATTCTATTCTAGCCTGTGCCAATTGGTATTCAGTGTCAACATTTAAGGTTTTTTTTTTATGTTGTTCTTCAAGTACCTTAATATTAGATACTAGTTGGTTATATCTTTTTTTGCTTCTGCTGTCTAGCCTTATGCTTTATAAGATGCCCTCGAATTACGCTCTTGTGTGCCTCCCACACAACTGAGAGAGGCATGTCCTCTGTCAGATTCAGTTCAAAATACTCTCGCATGCGGGTGGAGATATCCTCCAAGATGATAGGATCGCCCAGAAGGGCCTCATCTAACCTCCAAATGTAGGAGGTTTCTGGCATATCAGGCCACAACATATCAAAAGAAACCGGTGCGTGGTCCGACCATGTGATTGGGGCTATATCACTACTTTGTACATATTCAATACCCTGTGAGTTTGTGAGAAAGTAGTCAATTCAGGAGTATTTTTTGTGCGGATTAGAGTAGAATGTAAACTCAGTGTCAGTGGGGTGTAATGTGCGCCATATATCATGCAACAAATGGCTTCTAAGCAATGCGTTAATGTGTTTCAATATGTGGTGGGAAACGCTTGAAAGGCTGTTAGAGGTGTCTTGTTTCGGGACTAGAGAAGCGTTAAAGTCACCCCCCCATATTGTCGATTCCTTTAGTATGCTCAAGCAATCTACCAAAGAGTGCCTTGAAAAAAATGTGCTGTGCCACATTCGGGGCGTATACGTTAACCAGTGTTACCTGGACATTGTGCAGTAATCCGACCAGTATGAGGTAACGGCCCTCCCTATCTCTCACTATATCTTGTGCCAAGAATGGTACCCTATGATGTATCAATATACCCACCCCATTTTGTTTGCAGGGGCCAGAGGAGAAAAGGGCAGTTGGGTATCTATGGTTGTGCCATTTTGGTTCTGCCTGTTTGGCGAAGTGGGACTCTTGTATAAAAACCACATCCCCCTGGAGCTTGTGTAATTCTCACGTGACAATGGAGCGTTTGCCAGGACTGTTCAGGCCTTTCACATTTATTGTCAGAAATTTCAAGGGGTGGACTTGTGGCTTGTTGTGGTTGGCAGTCATTGTGGAGACAAAAAGAGAAACAAAAAAAAAGGGGAGGGGGGAGAGTTAGAATAGGAAAGGGGAGAAAATGGAAGTCAAGGGATAAAGGTGATGTTAGAGAGGGGTGTAGCAGAGGGGTTGGAGCAGTCAGTAAGGAAGAAAAGGGTGGGGTAAGGGGAGAGGGTTTTTGGGTACGTTCAGATACGGAGAGGCAGTTGTGAAAAAAGAGAACAAATGTTTTAATGGCAGGTGTAGCAACAATACTGGGTTTAGAAACGACCAACTAGACTCTGTCTCGGCCTTTGCTAGAGGGAATATGCCTGCGGCCGGCCTATTGAAAAAAAAAAACAGTTAAAATAACCTTTAACAGGACCTAAGAAAACTAAACAGGTTATGAGCCTTAGTACAAAACATGTAATTAACTTAAACAGTTATAATATGGGCATTGATCCAGAACAAGTAATTAGTTTAAGCAATTAAACTGTGCATTATGAAAAAGAGCCAACATTTTAGAACCAGGAGGGACCGTATAAGTTGAGATAGACTCCATGTAAAAAGCGTCCGTTCCCAAATGACACAGTCCCCAATAACATAATTAAGTCTGCCTAGAACCGTATGAGGGGTCTATGGAAAAGTTCCTAAGCGTGAATAATTAGCATTTGCTGGATTCTTATAAACATGTTAAACAGTTACACAAACAGGCAAAGCAACTGAGCTATGGTGGGGGGGAAAGATCTTACCATAAGTCATTACCCCACAAGGAGGTCCTATTAGACCGGGAGAATATACCGGGATTGGGTTGAGCTACTTATATAGAAAAATATACCGGACATTCTCTAAGTACCCCCCGTACATACATCCATCTGCATGGAGCTAAATAAGGAACATCAAAATAGTGACAACATTAAAACAATAGTATGTTACGAGTTAGTTACATATGCATATAATTGGCACTTATACTTTACGGCTATCTAAGCAAACCACTCAATTAACTATGGTAGAGGAGAGACAAAGCTCTCATTGGAGACTGCTACTCCGTGAGGAAGTCTTAATGGTGCTATATGGTCCCCATACATATAGAGCAGTTCCAAGGGGAATGGACCATGTGCCTTACCTCCCAAATCAAGTCGGACGACTGGTCTCTGAAAACTCTGAAGAGGAGCCCGCCAAACTGTCCGGGCATAGGACCGCTATGCCCAGTACAGAACAAAAATTCTCCAGGTCAGACATGGAGCGAAAGATGGTAGATTTTTCTCCGTTAGAGGCCACAAGACAGGTGGGGAATCCCCATCTATAAGGGATCTTATTCTCCTGCAGGACTGATGTTAGGAAACGTAGGTCCCTACGCTTCTGCAGGGTCGCAGGGCATAGATCTGAGAAAATTTGCAGGGTGATCCCCGCATGTAGAACTGGGTGTTTATTCCTACTGCAGCGGAGTATCTCCTCTTTGTCTTTATAGTCCAACAGTCTTAGGATGACATCTCTTGGAGGGGCTTTTAAAGATGGTTTAGGAAGCAATGCCCTATGGGCCCTCTCTATGGTTACCTCCTGCGCCAGCGGTGTTCCCTTGATTGTTCTGAAGAGATCCTGTAGATACCCAGAGAGAGCGGCAGGATTAACTGTTTCCGGTATTCCCCTGATCCTCAGATTATTCTGCCTGCTGCGGTTATCCAAGTCCTCTATTCTATCCAGAAGGCCATGAATTATGTTGGTATTTTGTTGAGTCTGAGAGGTGGTATCCTTTAGCTGCTCCTGCAGCGAGTTATGTGAAGTCTCCACAATATTAACCCTCTGAGAGAGTTCAGACAGGTCTTTTTTTAGTTCACCAAACAAGTTCTTAATATCTGCTGCTATTTCTTTGATATCCTCTTTGGAGGAAAGGAGCTTCAAGTCCTCTTTAGTAACATAGCATGATGAATCAGGGGTAATAAAGACAGCATCATCTTCCCTAGAGGATATCTGTGCCTGGCCCTCATCAGATATTTGTCATTCAGTGGGCTTTATGTAATAATTCATGTTTCTGGTTTTTGTGCCCTTATCAGCGCCAGTTTGTTTCTTTTGTGCCAAATCTGTATAGGTTATATGGGGCAAGCTCTATGAACCCGACCCGACTTGGCTTGTGCCTGGCAGAGACTCAATGATACTCAAGGCAGATAACTCAGGCCTGCATTATTTGTTTAGATGAAAACTGTTTGGTTGTCATAGGGTAATATGCCACTGTAGTGCAAGCTGTATGGGGTATCTTCTGAGTGGGAGACAGGGTAAGTGTATTTGTTATAGTAGGCCACAATTGCAGATAGTTCAACTTGTATTTATTTTCCAGATATTTGCCTGCGTCACAGCCTCTTCAGGCCTCTGATGCAAATCTCCTGCCACTGCACCGCACTCTTTCTACTGTATGTAAAAATTTTTACTGTAGGTGTATTGTAGCTTATGTATATGTTCTTAGTGTTCGTGTGTGCCAGGCCACAAACCTCCCAACCAAATTGCAAAGACACAAGTCCCTTACTATGTGGTGTCGTGGGTAGTGATGTCACAGGCTCAACACTCACCTGACCACACAAAGACTGACTGACCCGTTAAGCATCTGGGTGTACTGCTCCTCTCCCGGTCCTCCCAGGGCAAAAGCGCTCTCGGTAGTTGTCCTCGGCACCTAGGGCATTCCGCTCCTCCGCCGCTATCTCCTCTTCAACGGCCACCGGGTAAGAGAACACACCTCAGTGCATGTGAAAAACTGTATATCAGGTCTCTCGGTCCGCTCTCGCCAGCAGCGGTAACTGCCTTGTGCCCAAATCAGGGATGTATCTCTGCGCTGCTCCAGTAGTTAGGCCCCTGGATCTGCTGCGGTCTATCAGGGTTAAGCCACTCAGCCCTCTGTAAATGCGCTCATCAGTGCCGATAATTTAGTCGGCTTAGGCAAATATTGAGTGATAGTCGTTCCCCTGGTCCTTGGGCTCAATGTGGATTATATATTAGATCCTAATGTGTACTTTGATGGCATTTGGCCGACCTACGGCTCAGGAACACTACTCAAACACAGCCATGCTCCAGCACAGCCAGGCTCCGCCCCCAGACAGCACTTTTTTATTGGTGGATGAATTTATCCACAAATCAGCAAGAACAACCCAGGTTGTTCACAAAAAATGGTCTGCCATCTAAACTTACATTCATGCATTTCAAATAAAGATACCAAGAGAATGAAGACAATTTGATAATAGGAGTAAAATAGAAAGTTGCTTAAAATTTCATGCTCTATCTGAATCGCAAAACAAAAAATTTGGGTTTAATGTCCCTTTAATTTAAATATCCACTTATTTCACAAACTCCCGATGCTGAAATGTCCTGCCCAAAACCAATACATAACTCTTTGATATTTTTTATTTATTTGTTTTTTAATTACTTTATAGTTGAGCAAAGTTTAAGGGGCCCATTTATCAAGCTCCGGATGGAGCTTGAGGGCCCGTGTTTCTGGCGAGCCTGCAGGCTCGCAAGAAAAAGCAGTTATGAAGCAGCGGTCTAAAGGCCGCTTCTGCATAACCCTGGGGAATTCTCCATTTCTGAGAAGTGGGAGAGCAGATAGATAAATTACATCTTAAAATATAAGTATATTTCCAATTTACATATGTTGCCAAAAATGCTTCTAGAAAAATATATAACTTTTTTAGTTTTAGCATTTTTCTCTGTGCATGCATGTGCACCATCATTTTAAATACTGCAGCTGATCAGAGAGTCAGTGAGTGCTGTAATCTGCGCATAACTATGGATTGTTTAAAGGGACAGTTAACCCAAAAACTTTATCTCCATTAATGTGTTCCCAATAATCCCTTTTACCTTCTGGAGCTAAATAGCTGATTTAGCCTTTAGTATCCCTACCTATCCTGAAAGTTTACATACCTAGGTATAGGCTATTTAGAAACTATGTAAACACAGCCAGCAGAAGAAATTACACTCACAGTGGGAGGTGGATGAGATAAATCTCTAAAATGTTAATTTTCAATTCTTCTTTCTAAGTAATGTACAGCGATAGAGATAAGAAAGGGAAGCACTTGAGTGATAAGGTAATCTAATCTGTCTACAAGCTTAGCCTATTTTGATGGGCTGTGGTTTGAAAGAGCAAATTCAGCTATTTATTTTACAAAAAGAAGCATAAATGAGCAATTTCACATACATTTTATACATTGCAGCTGGTATAACAACTCATGGGGAACACATTCAGGGAAAAACAATTTTACAGTAAACTGCCCCTTTAAATCAGCTGTTGGACTCAGAGAGGAAGTGCAATGAATGATAAAGGGCTTTTGATATAATTTGAATTTAAATTGCATGAAATACCATAATCCAATCAGTATGTGCTATATTAACATTATGCTTAAACCTATTGTGTAGTGCTTAATAATTCATGGGTATGCAAATTAATATTTAAAAGTGAGACTAATATAAATAATGCAGATACATATGGTAACTGAATACATATTGGTACTGTTGCAAGTAAAACAGTAATGAATATCTATAACTATAAAGCATTGAGATGAAAAAAATATGAAGGGCTAAATTACAAGTGGAGCGCTTACATATCATAAGCACAATAAATAGCCAGCCAAGTGGCAGGTTATTGCTACCACAAACTTGCGGTAGCACTTAGCCCTCATTGAATTATCCAGAGGTCAGACCTCTGGTTATTAAAAAAAGTGTTCCCAAATGTGGCCAAAAAGTGAATAGTTCCTGTATGAATTAAAAAAACAGCAATTGTAAATGTTAACTGCACAAAGCAGTTATAAGGGGTTAAAGGGAGAGGGTGTGGGGTTCCCATAGAGTGTCTTTACATTGCGGTCTATGGGAACTGTGTGTTTTCAGTAAATATATATGTATATGCTTATATAAAGATATATTTATGTTTTAATATATGTACATACACATATAAACACATCAATATATATTTATATATTCATATATATTTAACAATTGCTATCCATCGCTGCACGACTTCCCCCCTTCGCTGCACTAAGTTCTGTGTCGAGTCTAACTGCTTGAGAATGAGGCTCCCATTGGAGTCTATGGAAGCCCGCTCTTGTGAGCATAATGCTTCCGTGCAATGCAAACGTCACCTGACTTGAAATACCAGCGCACATTTGCATGCACTGGTCTTACTAAATTGAGCAGAAATATAGCTTTTGAAAAAGCAATATTTTGCACTCCACTTGTAATCTACCTCTAAATGTGCTGCTCCAATGCAGTTTTAAGTAATTATTAAAGCACAAAAATTAACAGAAAAATAAGTTTCATAAAACTTAAAATAGTGCTGCATCTAGTGCTCTTGTGAATGTATAACATTGTTTAAAAACTGCTTCCATATAGTACTGCAGACACGTGCACACTCCTGAACTTACCTCTGTGCTTTTTAACAAAGGATAACAAGAAAACAAAGACAATTAGAAAGTTGTTTAAAAATGTTGGGTTTTATTTCCCCTTTTTATACAAGAACTAATTATATTACAATTAATACACTAGCCTATATTCATTAAACATTGTCATAAAAATATAATCTTATCTAGAAATAGGGCTGCCATATGCCCAGTAGTGAACTGGACAATCCAGTGGATATTCAGTTAATCTCTCTAAAAAAAAAACTGGACATCTAAATTTCCAGTATTTTAGGTCTCTGAGCAGGGGGCTAAACTTTTATTTTCAGCTTTTCCTCAGTCCTTTATAAAAAATATAAATAGGAGCAATGTTTCTTTTTTTCTGCCAGTACCTACCATCTTTTTTTTTTGCATTTTTTTGGACAGGTAGATAAGGTAGATTTATGCACACTGCTGGTCTTTTGTGAGCAAAGCCAGAAAAAGGAAGGACAGGACTGTGGACAGGACTGGCTGTGCCATGCAAGGTTAGGCAGAGTAGTGCATGACTTAGGTGGAGTATTCTAGCAACAGGGATATTTGCCCTAAAATGCTGCAGGAGAGAAGGGAAGACCTTCCAACCCTTAACAATCTTGCAATTTCTGGTTAGGATGTCTGTAGTTGTGATATTACAAAACATTTAGGCTTCAATGGTGCAGAAATAAATGGAAGTATAACCAGCAATCTTTGTGTGTTAAGAACAACCAAGGGGGTTAACTCATCAATTTGTGAAGGTTACTTTAATGCAAATGGAAAATAAAATGACTTCTTTATGTGTAGCCAGAGCCAGGGTAAAATCACTCATTTGTATGCTATTGGCAGCCAAGGTGATAAAATTACTGTTCATCATTGGTTTAAAATATTATGGAAGGGATTAGGACAGGTTTGTTGTGGTGATTAAGGTAAAGCTTAAGGTTCTTCGTCCCTTCCCTAGTCATCCACTGGTTGTCTAGTATTTCTGTGAAGACCATCTGCAGACTCTATACAGAACTTACTTCATCAGTAATCCTTAAGCGTGTGTTTTTGATCCATATTCACAAATGTTGCTCACCTTAGGAAACTCACAAAGCTTGTGGTAATTGGTGAGAGCCTCGTCCTCACCATTATACATAATAAAATAAGTCTGAAATTTTAAATATAATTATAAGATAACATTGAGGTACTCTTAAGTTAAACTAATTGCTTTAAAGTTGCCCAATGTAGTGCTTTAATAAAACAAAATACAGTTGAACGCAATTGAACAGTGAACAAATATTATCTCTGAAGGCGTGATTGACACAAACCATCAAATGAGAAAGTTGGCACATTGTGTTTCTTTACTTTTTGCATTCACTGGTTGTAATGTAAATATACTAGTTATCATTATTTTGCTTAGTGCAAATTGTATTTTTTTCCTTTTTGGTACACTTTGATTCTTGTATGCTAAACTACATTTTTGATTCTCGGGGTACTAACAAATTATAGGACAACATGTTTGGCTAAAATAAGTTTTAATTTGGACTCCATTAACTGAAAACTTTAAGCTTGATATACGTATTTGTTTGTGTCATTAATTTTATTTTTATTGGTATTATCTTGGCATTTCGCTGTGACTTCTTCCTTGATCAACTAGTGCCAGATGATGGTGTTCCCATTCCTGCCTCATTCAGTGTAAAATATTAGCAGTAGACAGACACATCAACATATTCATCATTAGATTAGCATTCACTGGTCAATATGGTGTGTAAATATATATTGGTATGTGTGCTTTTTACGTGGTCCAAATCAGCTCATACTTTTTTACGTGGTCCAAATCAGCTCATACTTCTGTATGGCAAATTTGTGTGTGAACTTTGACACAAGATATAATCAGAACAGGTGGATGCTGGTTTGATAAATTTGAAGCCATTGTTTCCAATTGTTCCAGAATTGTACATTATAGTGAATGCAGAATATTATATTGATAAACATTTAAATGAATCATTGTGTCACACACATTTTATTATGCAGTTCCTATTTTTATACAGTGTACTATCTTGGGGTAAAATAGTTTACAAAATTAAATAAATAGCAAACATAATTAACTGGAATTATTATGATATTCTAGTTATCCCCATGAATATGAGAAGCTCAATGACAAAGACAGACAGATGATTTATATATTCATCATTACATGTAATAAATATCCTAAGAAATACAGAATCAATGGGATGTTTTATTTGAAAATTGGAAGAGGATCATAATCATTAGCACAGGTTTTTTTTTTTTATGGAAACAAACTGCTTGCATATACTGTAAGTGTAAACACTATATACAAACATTCAGCCGTGTTAGCATATTCCATTTTGTTATCAGTGCCATCTAGTGGTCAGTGTTTTTGAACAAACAAAACAGAAAGCGATAGCTGAGAAATACATTTCAAATGTACACCAAAGGAATTGTTAAACATGCAGCTGTGGTAGGCTGACCATATTGCCACTTTAAAAATGGACACATATAAAAAATACATATGTCAGGGCTGTTTTCAGGGCTGTTTAAAGAAATGTTTTGTATAAGAACCCTGACATATGTATTTTTCATATGTGTTCCTTCTTAAAGCGGCAATATGGTCAGCCTAAGATGTGGACACAGATTAAGTTTAGGTATTTTCGATCTCTGCATTAATACAGCAGTGTAGTTGTCAGATTATATAATTTGTGAACAGACAATTTATTCTGGAATTTGTGTCTAAATAACTGAGAATGTACAACCATAGTGACCCTTCCATATTTTGCACTGTCATTTTATCAAAGCTGTTAAGATATTTTTTTCTCTTTAAAGGGACACTTTATGATAGTTACATAATACTTAATGTATAATTCTTACCAGTCTTGCAAATGTTCTCCTTATAGCAGTCATCTCTGTAACATTTACATTTAATTAAATATAATGTAAACTAGTTTCCTTTTATTATCAACTCAGTAAGTAAAAGTTTATGACTTTTCTAACAGCAGATTATTACTTCAGTTGTAGCTGTTGGTGTATTTAAATGTCCGGACTAGTAAAACTCACCAAATATCTAATCTTTCTCAAATTAAGTAAGTACACATTTGGAATTGTATTTGAGTTCACAGAGGCAATGGGCAAGTCTCTCAATCAAAGCTAAAATCGATACAGCAAGTAACACGGCAAATGATCAATACATTGGTAAGTCGTTGCTTATATTTGTACAATTTAAATGCTTTTTAACACAAAAAGGGTTTATACTTGAATATTACAGATAAGGTAGGCAGCTGACAAATACAGAAAAAGGAGACGTTTTAGATCTGGATATAAGACCCATGATTGGGCATGGTGTGTTGATTAAGGGATAATGTAGAGGAGAAGAGAGGGTTCACACCTCATAATTCTGTCTTACTCCCATATGCTGCATATATGCATTTTAGAACTGTATCATTGTAGATGATGAAATTATATTTTACCCACTCTGGTGCATAATTTGCCTAGAATTTTGTGACGTAAGCTTCGATCCGCCGGACTCAGTCCGACACAGATCGATTCTTACGTCACTCCAGATGTTCCGCACACAAGTTCGGCACAATCTGACTACTTTTGCTAGTTATCAAAAAACTAGCAGGTACGCTCAGCACTTTTCCGACCCAGCATACCTGGTTTTCAAGCCGCCGCCGCCCTGGAGGCGGCGGATCCCATAGGAATCAATGGGAGTCTGACCATAGCGAAAGTTCATGTTCGCTGCTGCCCAACATCCCATTGATTCCTATGGGAGCTCCCGGAGCCCACCGCAAGCTACATTATACATATTAGCCCCTAATCTGTCCCCCCCCCACACAGCCGCAACTAAATAAAGTTATTAACCCCTAAACTGCCGCACCCGGACACCACCGCAACTATAATAAATGTATTAACCCCTAAACCGCCGCTCCAGGACCCCGCCGCCACCTATATTAAACTTATTAACCCCTAATCTGCCCCCCCTACACCGTCACCACCTATAATACATTTATTAACCCCTATCCTGCCCCCCTACACCGCTGCAACCTATAATAAATTTATTAACCCCTATCCTGTCCCCCCTACACCGCCGCAACTATAATACAATTATTAACCCCTAAACCTAAGTCTAACCCTAACACCCCCCTAACTTAAATATTAATTAAATAAATCTAAATATTATAACTCTTATTAACTAAATTAATCCTATTTAAAACTAAATACTTACCTTTAACCCCTTAATGACAACTGACGTACCAGGTACGTCATGCATTAACAAGCAGTTAATGACAATGGACGTACCTGGTACGTCAGTTGTCTAACAGAGTGCTGGAAGTGATCACAATCACTTCCAGCAGCTCTGAGGGTATTGCAGTGATGCCTCGATATGGAGGCATCCTGCAATACCCCTTTACAAGACTCCGATGCAGAGAGAGCCACTCTGTGGCCCTCTCTGCACCGGTAGTGATGTTGCCGATGGTGCCTTTGTCTGGTGGGAGGAGGGAACGTGTGTGCGCGCGTGCACGATGCGTGCACGATGCGCGCACGATGCGTGCACGATGCGCGCATGCACGTGCGCGGGTGTGCGTGTGCACGTGGGCGCGCGTGCACGTGCACATACGCACATTAGCCACACTGACACAAATGAAAAAGGAAGGGGAAAAAAAGTTTTTTGTTTTTTTTTTTACATTTAAAAGGATCTGGGAGGGGGAGGGGGTGGGGGTATTGTGGGGGGGCTGCTACACTACAGAAATAATTAAGCATACAAATAAAAGTTATAAATAACATTAAAATAGTTTGGTTTGTGGGGCCAAACTGGGTACTGGCAGACAGCTGCCAGTACCCAAGATGGAGGTAATTAGGTAGGGGAGAGGGTTAGAGAGCTGGAGGGGGGGATCAGGGAGGTTGGTGCTAAGGCAGGGGTCCATCACAACTAAAATATTTTATAATTTTTATTTAAAAAAAAACAAAAAACTTTTATTTAGTACTGGCAGACTTTCTGCCATTACTTAAGATGGCGGTAACAATTGTGGGGTGGGGGAGGGAAGAGAGCTGTTTGGGAGGGATCAGGGGGTGGGATGTGTCAGATGGGAGGCTGATCTCTAAAATTAACCCTGCAAGCTCCCTACAAGCTACCTAATTTAACCCCTTCACTGCTGGGCATAATTCACGTGTGGTGCGCAGCAGCATTTAGCGGCCTTCTAATTACCAAAAAGCAACGCCAAAGCCATATAAATCTGCTATTTCTGAACAAAGGGGATCCCAGAGAAGCTTTTACAACAATTTCTGCCATAATAGCACAAGCTGTTTGTAAATAATTTCAGTGAGAAACCTAAAATTGTTAAAAATGTAAAGTTTTTTTTTTTATTTGCTCGCATTTGGCGGTGAAATGGTGGCATAAAATATACCAAAATGGGCCTAGATCAATACTTGGGGTTGTCTACTACACTACACTAAAGCTAAAATTAACCCTACAAGCTCCCTACAAGCTCCCTAATTAACCCCTTCACTCCTGGACATAATACACGTGTGGTGCGCAGCTGCATTTAGCGGCCTTCTAATTACCAAAAAGCAACCACAAAGCCATATAAGTCTGTTATTTCTGAAAAAGGGGATCCCAGAGAAGCATTTACAACCATTTGTGCCATAATTGCAGAAGCTGTTTGTAAATAATTTCAGTGGGAAAACTAAAGTTTGTGACAAAATTTGTGAAAAAGTGAACTTTTTTTTTTTTTTTTATCGCATTTGGCGGTGAAAAGGTGGCATGAAATATACCAAAATGGGCCTAGATCAATACTTTGGGATGTCTTCTAAAACAAAATATATACATGTCAAGGGATATTCAGGTATTCCTGACAGATATCAGGGTTCCAAAGTAACTAGCGTTAATTTTAAAAAAAAAGTGGTTTGGAAATAGCAAAGTGCTACTTGTATTTATTGCCCCATAAATTGCAAAAAAAGCAAAGAACATGTAAACATTGGGTATTTCTAAACTCAGGACAAAATTTATAAGCTATTTAGCATGGGTGTTTTTTGGTGATTGTAGATGTGTAACAGATTTTGGGGGTCAAAGTTAGAAAAAGTGTGTTTTTTTCCATTTTTTTCCTCATATTTTATCATTTTTTTTTAGTAAATTATAAGATATGATGAAAATAATGGTATCTTTAGAAAGTCCATTTAATGACGAGAAAAACGGTATATAATATGTGTGGGTACAGTAAACGAGTAAGAGGAAAATTACAGCTAAACACAAACACAGCAGAAATGTAAAAACAGCCATTGTCATTAAGGGTAAGAAAATTGAAAAATGGTCCGGTCATTAAGGGGTTAAAATAAACCCTAATATAGCTACAATATAAATAATACTTATATTGTAGCTATGTTAGGATTTATGTTTATTTTACAGGTAACTTTGTATTTATTTTAGCTAGTTAGAATAGTTATTAAATAGTTATTAACTATTTAATAACTACCTAGCTAAAAGAAATACAAAATTGCCTGTAAAATAAATCCTAACTTGTTACAATTAAACCTAACACTACACTATCATTAAATTAATTAAATAAATTACCTATAAATAACTACAATTAAATGCAATTAAATAAACTAACTAAAGTACAAAAAATAAAAAAGCTAAGTTACAAAAAATAAAAAAAATAAGTTACAAACATTTAAAAAATATTACAACAATTTTAAGCTACTTACACCTAATCTAAGCCCCCTAATAAAATAACAAAGCCCCCCAAAATAAAAAATGCCCTACATCACCCACATATTCAGAGCAACATTCACGGCCACCCACAACTCACACAAATAGGAGTAGGGGCTATCTCAAGTCTTCAATAAACAGGTCCATGCCATGGTCAGACAAATGCACCTCGCCACCACGGTAGAGGCTCCGGTCAGCTGCTGTAATGTTCCTGTGCTCCACAAAAAAACCTCTAAGCTCGAACATTAACTTCCTAACGTCCCTGTTCAGCTTTTTTCTGACTTGGAACGCAGCCCTGTAGTTGGCCATATGCCTCCACATCAGTCTCTGGATAATGTTAAACCACCTGATTCTCACACCAGGCATTCAAGCTTTACTGTGCGCAGGTCTGACTGGATAACTGCACTAAAATCCGATCTGGGAATTGATCCAAGGTTGTTTACCCTCAAGTGGAAGAACAAGACGTGGGGTATCTCCCAGCACCTCATGGCATCCTGCAGTAATCTAGGCAAACCTGCCCAGCAAAGTCCTCTCCTCCCTAATCATTTAAGCACCACCCTAGAAGAAGTAACGCCCAGCTGCTGTCCTCCCCGTCATGTTGACACTTGGATGGCTGCCCAGTGCACGAACGAGTGCCCCACAATCCAGACATGAAGCGGACCTCTGCAAGGCCCTGCAAAAGAAAAAAGTGATAAATTCACACCAAAACAGGGAAACATCACAACATGAACAGTAAAACACCATGCTAACATAGCAGTGGGATAAAAGCGGTCTCACATATAACTGATACCTTTTTGATTTCCACCTCCCCAGTGCCTTTATAAGGTCAGTGGACCAGCCTAACAGCCCCCACCCTAAATGAATAAAGGGCTATCATATTTGAATTCAACCCTGCCTTTTCAGCAGCCTATCCTAGGACCCTCCGGAATTGAAATCTCATGAAAGGGGTACCGTTCTGGTAAATTAGAAATCTGTGAAAACCTACTGTGAGCACGTCTGAGAAAGCCTTCAGCAAAGCATAATGGCAACTTATAGTTCCCTGGTTTGTAGGGAGCAACAACCACGCGCCCCTATTTTCCTGATCCACTTTGGATCAAGGGATAAATAGCAATACAGCATTTTTGGCAAATCTCACATGCTCGCACAAGACTCCTCAAAGTTTTGCATTCTTTGACTGTGGTACTAATTCTCCCACTCTAAGGGCCCTGTGAAATGCCATAGCAAATACTGCGTAAAAGAGCTGCACCTCATAAGCTGATTTGCAAACCTCAGGCAGGACTCGGAGCAACAGGATTAACCTATCAGAGGTTATGGGTTCCCGTATGTCCTGCCATCGTACCTCCAACCTCCTTCAGCCCTGTAGAATTTGGCAACCAAAAACGTCTTGGAAGAGTCTGTCAGGGTAAACAACTTACAGAAAAAGGATACCACTACTAACTTCGCTGTTACTGCCCCCTTTTGGGTTTTTATAATCTTTTATTGAGGTTTCGCTCAAGACGAAAAACATACAGTTAATGTTATAATATAAATAGCAAAGTTTTCATGAAACAGTACACGGATATATGCAAAACATAAGATGATTGCTAATAAATAGACATCTGAAACCGCTATTTTTTTTTTTGGTAGCTTTTGTGAGTGACTAGTTAGCAGGTTGCTTATGGACCCAATGATATAGGAAGCACTGGTGGGGCATGCTAGTCCTATCAAAGACCTTATTTGGTCTAATGACGCTTCAGGAATGTTTTTCAGCGGGTAAGCACCGCTTGAAATAATAAAGTGTAAAATACAAACGTAGCTAACTATTGAATTTTAAGTTGGATGTAGCCCTCCGGGATTCCATGTTAGCAATTGAGGGACAAGATATTAGTGTAGCTTAGCGTGGAGCGTGTGCAGCAGTTTATAATTAGCAATACGAAATGCCAATATTAATAAAAAAAGACAGAGGGAAATACGCTAACTTTAGTGTTCTGACAATGGTAAAATCTTAAGATTTCTGAAATATAAATGGCAGAGTAATTCTCAGAAACCTAAGTTTCTGGAGTAAAAGTTGCTATTTTGTGGGCTAAGAGTCTGACTTAAAAGGGAGATATCTTTTACTGTGAGGCTAAGACTGCTTTTAATACAATGTTATACTGTTAGATAATATGTGTGGAGATGAGTTCTTAAAGTAGGGCAGTTATAGAGGGTTGAATCTAAGAGGTGTCTAAGCAGATACTATGAGTGAATGAAGTCACATTTGTCACTATTATGAATATGTAGGCTGTGTCATATGGGCATGGGCCCTATGCCCAACGACTAGTAGATATAGTAGGAATACATAAGTTACCAACTATTAAAATATACATTATATACAACTAAGGAGTTTCTGCCACTGTGTGACCTATGTGACATCACCTACCTAGCCTCAATGAGAGTCTACAACACAATGCCCCTTTGAATGAGAAGGGAAGCAAGATGATAACAAACCTGCCTCTAACTAATACAGTATAAAATTGCTGTAAGCATAAAACAGTGTGAATTAGAACATATAACAGCAACAAGTATGGGAAAAATATGGACTGAGGTTAAATTGCAAATGGCAGTTAATATAGATACATAAGTAATGCACTAACTCTGGCACATCCCTCAAAGTATAATTAGCTGTTGTTTAATAGTGATGTCGCGAATAGTTCCCGGCGAACATAGCTTGTTCGCGTTCGCAACAGCGGGCGAACATATGCGATGTTCGATCCGCCCCCTATTCGTCATCATTGAGTAAACTTTGACCCTGTATCTCACAGTCTGCAGACACACTTCAGCCAATCAGCAGCAGACACTCCCTCCCAGACCCTCCCAGCTCCTGGACAGCAGCCATTTTAGATTCATTCGGAAGCTGCATTCTTAGTGAGAGGAGGGACAGTGTAGCTGCTGCTGATTTAATAGGGAAATTGATAGCTAGGCTAGTGTATTCAGTGTCCACTACAGTCCTGAAGAACTCATCTGATCTCTGCTGTAAGGACAGCACCCCAAAAAGCCCTTTTTAGGGCTAGAACATCAGTCTGTTTTTTTTCCCTTGTGTAATCTAATTGAAGTTGCCTGCCTGCCAAGCCACTTGCTTAGTAGTGTAAATTTAAAAAAAAAAAAAACTTTTTTGACTGTGAAACATCAGTCTGCTAGTGTAATCTAACTGCAGTTGCCTGCCTGCCAGCGTGTGTGCCAGGCCCACTTGCCCAGTGCTACCATTCATATCTGGTGTAACAGTAGTGTAAATTTAAAAAAAAAAAAAACTTTTTTGACTGTGAAACATCAGTCTGCTTTTGTAATCTAATTGCAGTTGCCTGCCTGCCAGCTTGTGTGCCAGACCCACTTGCCCAGTGCCACCACTCATATCTGTTGTAACAGTAGAGTAAATTAAAAAAAAAACTTTTTTGACTGTGAAACATCAGTCTGCTAGTGTAATCTAATTCCAGTTGCCTGCCTGCCAGCGTGTGTGCCAGGCGCACAGCGTATACTGTGCCCACTTGCCCAGTGCCACCACTCATATCTGATGTAACAGTAAATGTAACAGTAAATTTAAAAAAAAACTTTTTTTGACTGTGAAACATTAGTCTGCTTGTGTAATCTAATTGCAGTTGCCTTCCTGCCAGCGTGTGTGCCAGGCCAACTTGCCCAGTGCCACCACTCATATCTGTTGTAACAGTAGTGTAAATTTTAAAAAAAAAAAACTTTTTTGACTGTGAAACACCAGTCTGCTAGTGTAATCTAATTGCAGTTGCCTGCCTGCCAGCGTGTGTGCCAGGCCCACTTGCCCAGTGCCACCACTCATATCTGGTGTAACAGTAGTGTAAATTAAAAAAAAAAAAACTTTTTTGACTGTGAAACATCAGTCTGCTTGTGTAATCTAATTGCAGTTGCCTGACTGCCAGCGTGTGTGCCAGGCCCACTTGCCACTCATATCTGTTGTAACAGTAGTGTAAATTTTAAAAAAAAACTTTTTTGACTGTGAAACATCAGTCTGCTTGTGTAATCTAATTGCAGTTGCCTGCCTGCCAGAGTGTGTGCCAGGCCCACTTGCCTAGTGCCACCACTCATATCTGGTGTAACAGTAGTGTAAATTTAAAATAAAAAAACTTTTTTGACTGTGAAAGATCAGTCTGCTAGTGTAATCTAATTGCAGTTGCCTCCCTGCCAGCGTGTGTGCCAGGCTCACAACGTATACTGTGCCCACTTGCCCAGTGCCACCACTCATATCTGGTGTAACAGTAGTGTAAATTTAAAAAAAAAAACGTTTTTGACTGTGAAACATACCTGATGTTTTAAAGCACATTATTCCAAACAATTTAGGAATGTTAGGTGATTTATGCCCTTTATGGCTTAAAAACAGACTCGGCATCAACTATGTAATTTTCCATGGGAGTTTTGCCATGGATCCCCCTCTGGCATGCCACAGTCCAGGTGTTAGTCCCCTTGAAACAACTTTTTCACCCCAATTTGGCCGGAAAGAGTTCCTGTGGGTTTTAAAGTTCACCTGCATATTGAAGTCTATGGCGGTTCGCCCGTTCGCGAACAGTTGTGGAAGTTTGAGTCCGCCGTTCGCTAACGCAAAATTTTAGGTTCGCGACATCACTATTGTTTAACTGTCTTATTTCAGGAACTCATATTTGACTATATGCTACGACAAGAGTGCAGAATAAAAAATAATAATAAAATAATAGACATTTGGAACGCTCCTGTATGTAAATATATATAAATAAAAAAAGAAAGTGGTGCTTTCTACACACATAACTGAAACAATGATAGCATATGTATTTATGTGCGATAACAGTCCAAAACAAGAAACTGATCCCCCTTTTACAGTCTAAAGGTAGTATATATTAACCTATACCACAAGTCAGGAACAACAAGACAGGCTTAGCCCCTGTGATCCATATGACCTCACCAAAGGGGAACTGGATGTTTAGGGAGTAGTGGTCGTTTACAAAGGTAAGGGTACCGGAAAATTCTGAGCAATATTTTACTGTCCCCAAATCTAATTGAAGGGTAATATTTCTGATGTCATTGTTGCAAGGCTCTATGCCTAGATAAGAGATAGAGATAATGATATGTATGTCCAGCTGTTTGTTATGTAGTAACCTTGACTCAACCTCTATCCGAGCTCCCCCCATGACCAGCCGTATCGCAAGGGGACCAGGAACCAACTTTCTAATTCTGGGAACAAAATTGGAGACAGATCCCGACATCAACTTGCAAACCACAGGTGTTTTTTCCCATGGAGGTTGTATTTCGGCACCATATGACTGCATATCCAGCAAAGCACACTTGTCTGGGACATCACAGAAACCTTCGTCATACTCCGTTTTGGCCTGCTGGGTATAGGTGAGTACTGACCCTTTGGTTATTTCCTCTTCAGAGGTGTCGCTCCGCTCATCATGTAGCATACTGGTAAGGGAGATAAAATGACTCTCCATCTTGCAAGCCATCATGTGCAACAAGGCAGCGGCAGTAGCCTCCTAAATTTCAGAATTGGACCCAATAACACTTAGTACAGTATTTGTAGCTAGCCACGTCTGCTTTACCCGGTTAAACAGCTAACTGGGGGGGTGTTGTGTAGATGGTATAAGGCCACTGCCTTCAAGCTTAATCTGTCTGATTCGGTTCTTCAGCATGAAAGACGCTATAAACAAAAAAATAAAATTATATCACCCTACTCTAGTTCTGTTTCTTAGGGGATATACAAAGTTGTGATGTAGGATGATATATTAGTAGAGAGATAATAGGCAGATTCTTCAAAGATTTAGCAGAGCTTCAGGAATTAGAGGCTTATCATGGCCACAGCTTGGACACGCCCCCCTACTGCTCTCTTTTTTTACCTGTCTACCTCTGAGCTCAGTGAGCCATTACAACAACCAATCTTGCTCAGCTGCACAGGATGAAGAACCCTGAACCTCACAGAAGAAAACCCATTCTTCCCAATACCTCACATGAAAGGTGCCAGGGAAGCCTTCAGTAGCGGTATCAGTGACTGCCACCCAGGGCCACCTGCCAAAGGAAAGGAGGACAGGGAACACCATGAATCACAGCATTAGGTGCAACCTTCCTAAAAGTATTCCATTGAAAACAGAAAGCACATTAGCTATGATATTAGAAACCCCAGTGACATGCCTCGTCTGAAACTCAATGTTCCGCTTCAGGCATCCCAAGACCAGAATTCGAAGACATCTTTTTACTGCTGGGGACAATGAAGAGAGCCTATTGATGGCAAAGACCACGATCATGTTGTCTGTCCAAAAAACAACTGATTTGTCCTGTAGTTTATCACACCATATCTCCAATGCAACCAATATGGGGAAGAGCTCCAGGAGGTAAAGGTTCCTAGTAAGCCCTCTGACTGTCCATTCAACCAGCCATGGCTCCGCATCTGTAAATAAATAAATGGAATGCATGGACGTCTGAGGTTTTCGCCACATGCAAACCCCATTGAAGTGTCTAAGGAACTGATCCCAAATCTGGAGATCGTCCCTCATGTTTTTGTTAACCTCAATCCTGGACTTCAGGGAAGTTAACCCCAGTAACAGGCGCTTTATTCTCTTGAGGAAAATTCTTCCCATTGGGATAATTTGCCCCGCAAAGTTGAGCAGGTCCAGAAGGGATTGCAACTCTATCAACGTGCAGAAAGCGAAAGAAGCAGTTCTTCTGACCTCTGCCAACATCTTCTGAATTTATCCGCTGGGAGTCTACATTCCTCCACCACTGAGTCAATTTCTATCTCCAAGAATTTAAGACATGTACATGGGCCTTCAGTTTTTTCCTCAGCCAGGGGGACACCAAATGTATTCATCAAAATCCTCATGGTGTGTAAGAGCAGCTCACATTCCCTGGAACCTGATCTTTCTATTAATAAAAAATCATCTAGGTAATGAGCAATTTGGTCTTCCCCACCACCTTGTCCCCAGCCCAATGCAAGAAGGTGCTGAAGGTTTCAAAGTAAGTGCAGGAGATTGAACACCCCATTGGTAGACAAGGATCAACATAGTAGGATCCGTTGAAAAAACAATCCATTAAGTAAAAAGAAGTCGGGTGAATTGGTAATAATCGGAAAGCTGACTCCACATCTAACTTTGCTAGCAGAGCGCCTCGTTTTGCTCTCTGAACTACCATAAGCACGTTGTCGAAGGATGGCATCATTCACCGACTTACCCTTGGGGAAGGAAAGGTGTTGAATCATCCTAAACTTCCCTGGATCCTTCTTTGGCACTACTCCCAATGGGGAAATAACCAACCCTGGTATTGTTTTTTTTCTTAAAGGGGCTTGCCATACGACCCAGTGAAATGGCCTATCCCAACTTCTCCTTAAGGGCATCAGGGAACTGGTATGCAGATTTCAAATTCCTGCGTTTTGTGGAACCTGTAATCTTACCCCGAACAGGAATGAAAAAGCCCTCCTGAAGGCCTTACTTTCAGTAAGGCTGCCGCACCCTTATCAGGGTACAAAGTGAGTCATGGTCTAATTGCAGCCACCTACAGTGGGGTGTCTGCCCTTACCTCTAGCAGCGCCTCTTGGTCCTGCCCTATCCTGTTTCTCAACCTTTTTTACACAATCTGCGGCTGGGTGAGGCCCCCTGCAGTTGCGGCATGCATGCTGAAAGGAACACAAAGTTCCTTAGTGGGCGCCTCCGGAATCTGTTTGTAGAACGTATCTGTGGTGTACCCGTAGGAGGAGCGGAAGTCCCAGGGACCCTTTCTGGACCCAGCTGGGACCAGAGCTGCATCTCTACACATCCAAAGTCCAGGAGAGGGTTACCTACCATTTTCCTGTGAAACGGCTCATCTTAATCACACCAGGCTCCTTCGCGATAGTTCTCCTCAATAATTTCCATGTTGTCAATATACTTTAATATGGCCAAATTCTTATCAGGTCTCTTCTCTTAATAGCAAGAAGCGTAGACCCTGAAACACTCCCTCCACTTGCAGAACATTGGAATTTATAAAGGCCCAGTCCCATCCTCTGCTCTCTCCTTTTGCCTATAGGCTTCCACAGAGAGCTCGAAGATATTAACGTACTTCCCATCCTGAATGCACTTGACTATCTTAGATTTAAGATGCTCGTGCAGATCATATGCGGACCAGGAGTGTGTGTCACCATGGAGCGCCACCTTGAGGTTGGCAGGTTCACGTATGTCAGTGAGTTTGGTCCACAGTTGAGATACCCTAGCTGACATATCAGAGGTAAAAGGCTCTGAGGACCTTTGTAACCCTTTCCTAGCAGCCTCTTTATCTTCTGTCAAGCACCTTAGCATCCTGTACATGGGTTTATTCCCCTTGATGTCTAAACCCAAAGCCTTATCTTTCTCAGAACCAGAGTCATCAGATGATGACGTGAAACCACTAAAGAAAAAGGGTGTGTGTACAAGCGCTAAGGTAATCCCCAAGCTGTATCCAAACAGAGATCCTAACCAACCTCCAAAAAATATGCACAAGTAGTAAGAAGTGAATACAGCGCCAACAAGAGGCCAAGGGATAAATATACTCACAGAGAGATAAAAGAAGATTATTTAATGAACCATGTTAAAAAGCATCAGTAATAAAAGACTATATATAAATAAAAAATGTAAAAAGCACATATAAATAAAATTACAAATACAGGAATATCTTACAGAAGCGGCTCAAAGGGCCAAAGCTGATAATTACAATAAAAACAGAGGTAATAACAGGTGATCAGTGTGAGTGGTACACCAGAATAAGAGTGTATACTGATAAAACAGAATTAGCCTAAGTGCAACTGTAGCAAGTGCATCAAGCAAAAAACTAATAAACAATAATACAAACAATAGTGTTCAAAATTAGTGTTACAAAAATAGTGTTCCAAAAAATAGAAAAATGCACTGCAGTGCAAAAAAAAGGGGGGTAGCAAAATAATTGTATAGATACAATCAAGTAGTGAGTGAGTGCAAATGGATATAAAAATGCTAGCTACTTAATCCAGTGAGGTTAAGATATAATTAAATAAAATACACAATATGCAATAACATAAAAAATATAATACACAATATGTATATATATATATATAAAACGAAGAGTGGAAACTCTTGCTTTTACCAGGGGCTGCTTCAGCGTCTCTTCCGGAGCTGAAATGACTGCTAAACTCAGCATTTGCAATGGGACTAAGCAACAAGAAAAAAATTAACCTTTAAGATCAAGGTGAAGTAAAGTGTAGGCTTTGTAGTAGGCACATAAATAACTGCTGAGGAATATAAGTAAAATTCATACCTTTATTGGAAGTGGTTAAAACAATCACAGCAGTTGAAAACATGGTGACATCACCCTCCGATAGTACCTACGCTCCTTGGTCACTGCCATGTTTTCAACTGCTGTGATTGTTTTAACCGCTTTCAATAATGGTATGAAATTTACTTATACTCCTTAGCAGTCTTTTATGTCAATACTACAAGCCTGCATTTTACTTCACCTTGAACTTAAAGGGGAACTTTTTTTGTGTTATATATAATATATATATATATATATATATATATATATATATATATATATATATATATATATATATATATATATATATATATATTTGTACATATGTATGTATTTATATGTGTATTCATATATTTATATACACAATCATATAAACACATTAATACATATGTACACATATATAGACATTTATAGAAGTGCATTAGAGCCCTTTGTATTTAAGTAGATAAAAACATATTTATGCAATATTCCTATTTAATAAAGGTTTTAATAAAGGTTATATTTTACCAAAATACAATCATATATATATATATATATATATATATATATATATATATTTATGAATAAATAGGACATATTTTTCAATGTGCAGAATATTGGAATGTGAAATATTCATATTTTCATGTCGGGTTAACAAATACAAATTTTTAACCAGGTTTGCACGAGAGTGGGTTGTTGTTTCCCCCCCACACACACACTTTTTACCTCCATTGACTTCTATTGGTGAATTTGTGAATGTGTACGTGATATTGTGAGTTCAGCCACATGTTGCGAGTGTGATAACCTTTTACTTTCAACTCGTAATACCAATGCAACCCAGCACAAGCAAAAAGTTTACTTCTAACATAATTAGCACTCTAGCGAAAGCAATAAATAGCGCTATACTTGTAATCTAGCCCATTCTGTTTTATTTTTTGTTAGAAAAAAGTCAGTTGCACATACTGAGGTACCTTATAGGGCACACATCTTGATTCCTTTTTAATAAAGTTAGATTTGTACAATAGTATTATAAATAATGTGGGCGTTTAAAAGATAACTAAAATGAGAAATTACTAAAGCATTGTTGAGAGCTAAATCTATACAAATTTCCACACCATGTAATTATTGCAGAGTTGATATTATGTTATTATTATTATTATTATTATTATTATTATTATTATTATTATTATTATTATTATTATTATTAGTAGTAGTAGTAGTAGTAGTAGTATTAGTAGTAGTAGTAGTAGTATTAATAATAATAATAATAATAATAATAATATTTATTTGTAGAGAACCAACAGATTAGTCTAGAACAGATAGGAGATATAATTTTACAGGAGTATAAATGTTCTCACAATCTAGGAAGTCCAAAAGCTGATTGGATTACTAGATTCTGCGGGGCACGTAATCTAACAAAACTATAACAAAGCATGTTCATGAGGGAGGATTATCTTTACAGAAATACTTTCTCTTCCTCACACCCCTTTTTTCTGTTTTACTGGAGTATTGTTTTGTATTTTCCTAGTCAATGTATTTGAGCAAGCTAGTTATCACTCTTTTTAGGCTGTGGCTGATGGTGAAGTCTGCAGTATATTAATTTATGCAGCTTTGGATCGCTATCAGAGTCCTTCCATTTTAGGATTATAGCAAAGTGAACTGGTGCTAAATATCATGAGAGAAGTAATCAGTTATGCTTAACAGTTTAATATTGATTATGAATTTTAACTTTATATGGCCTCACTGGATGAATGACTTTAAAGTTAACTGGCAGCACTTAGAAGGGGCAGTCTTCTTAGTAAGGCTGTACTGAGAAATACATTTTTGGTAAATGTTTTTAAGTTTTATTATTTTTAGTTTATATAATGCCCATATTTGTAGTCTTACTAGTTTTAATGTATTCGAGAGGTATCTTGTTAGGACATAGACATTTTATACCATGAAAATATATATAATGCCATTCAGATAGTGTATGGTTCCTTGGCTATTGTGAGGATTACAAATGCACTCATGGCAATCAGAAAACACTTTCAGACCCTTTTTACTTGACTTGTTGACCTATTGAAAAATTTTAATTTTTTCCCTATTTCAATCAGCATTTTTTTGGGCTGTTTATATATTTTTTTCCAGTGTTAAAGTCTTTGTATATGCTCAATCAAATGTTAATAAGCAATACATTTATTAAGGAAAGTTAAATAGAGTTCAAATCCTACTTAAAAAACAAACAAACAAACAAACAAGCAAACAAACATCAATTTAATTGTGATCATCAAAGTTTTAATTTATAATTGACATGTGTTTGGATGTTTACACATAAAAATTGCCAAATGCCAACTTGTTGTTGTCAAATGAAAAACTGTATTCAAAAACTATTTGGAACAACATACACTTACTGAGGCTTCATGATACCTGGAGAAAAATTAATCCAAACTCATGGGATTATACCTTTTTCTCCCACCCTAAACATATCTTCACCCGTATAGATTACATATTAGTGGATCGCATTACTATGGGACACTTAGTAGACTCCACAATTCTCCAGACAGCTTGGTCTGACCACTTGGCAGTAAGGAGTAGTATCAAGTGGCAATCTGCTCCTCTCAAACCATTCACTTGGCATCTAGACGATGCCCTCTTATCAGATCCCCTGGTATTAACACAACTCAAAAAACCTTGTCCAAATTTTTCCAAAATAATGTAAAACCTGATACTGACCCCTGTATGATTTGGGAGAACCCATAAAGCCTTTATACTTGGTGAACTCATAAAGATTAAAGCATATAATACTAAAAAACAAAGACATGATGATCTATCTAACCAACTCATATAGATTGACCGACTGCATAAGCTTTAGCCCAACGACTTCAAAATCTCCCTACAACTAAATCAAATGAAACAGGCCTTACATACTCTTCTCTCATAAACATCACAGAAACAAGCCTACCACCTTAAACAAATAATGGAAGGTAACAACACAGGGAAGTTATTGGCCAGGGCACTTAAAACTCAACAAGCTCTATCTTATGTCCCTTCTATAGACTCCCTTAACCGGGGCAAAATGGAAGACTCTACCCAAATTGCAGACAAATTCAGAAATTTTTACTACAAACTATATAATTTCTACCCCAAAAGGAATACAGCAGACCACAGTACCACATGCCAATCATACCTCAACAAGATTCTCACACCCACCCTCACTTTAGATCAATCTAATACCTTAGATTCCCCCATTACCCTTCAAGAAATCAAAACCGCCATTAAATCGTTAAAACCAGGTAAGAGCCCATACCCAGGCGAGTTCACTGGAACCTATTATAAAAACTTTAAAGACATATGCACTCCGCACTTACTGTCCATTTTTAACCACATCGATGAGGGACACTCCTTTTAATTGTCTATGTTGTGAGCGACTGTAACAGTTATCCCTAACTGAGCTTGACAAAGAGACAGAAGTCTCGAAACGTTGCTGTTTGTCCTGCTGTCTCAACAATAAATATCTATGCTGTCACTTCTTTCTGTTTGTGATATTATTACCTCTTCATCTTGGAAGCAGGTCACTGTGACTTTGCATGATATTACCTGTGTGCTGGACATTCTTCATTGCTTTACAGTTATCCCTAAACCAGGGAAACCACCCACACAACCTTCTAATTTTTGCCCTATATCGCTCCTGAATGTGGATATAAAAATCTACTCTAAAATTCTTGCTAACAGACTAAACCCCCTCCTTCCTTCACTTGTCCATCCTGACCAGGTGGGTTTTGTGTCCCAGAGAGAAGCCAGAGATAATACGGTCAAATTACTACATTTAATCCAATATGCCCTTCAACAACGTACACCAACAGTCCTCTTGTCACAGAGGAAGAAAAGGCCTTCGACAGGCTGGACTGGACCTTTTTAAATTAACCCTATGTAAATTTGGCTTACCTAACAAACTTATTTATAGGATTTTCTCATTGTATACATCTCCATCTGCTACCATAAAAGTTAATGGTATCCTCTCAAATCCCATTTTCATGTCAAATGGTACCAGACAAGGCCTCTATCACCACTACTTTTTGTCCTTTCCATGGAAACCTTAGCAATAACAATTAGAACAGACCCATCTTTCAAAAGACTCACTATAGCTGACACACAATATAAATTGTCCCTTTTCGCCAATGATTTACTTTTGATCTTGACAACTCCTAAGGACTCTCTCTCTGGGGTACAGACCCTACTCTCAAACTATAGCATGGTTTCTAATTATGCTGTTAATGAAAGCAAATCAGAATTCCTCCCACTCTGTATCCCTCCTTCAGACATCAGCGTACTTTCCAACAACACACCATACACCATCAAAAATCAATCAATCAAATACCTGGGTATCCATCTTGCAGCAAACCCAAATGACCTCTTTGACTTAAATTACAACCCCCTGTTACAGAATTTTCTTAAAAAAAATAAAGAATGGTCCCCTAAGAATATCTCATGGCTGGGTAGAATGAATTCCTTCAAAACGACAAAACTCCACAAAATCCTTTACACTCTCTAAACGGTACCTATACACCTTCCAACATCATATATTCTAAGGATAAAGGCAATGGTGAATGCATACATATGGAGAAAAAGACCTCCAAGAATCGCAAGATCAATTTTACTCACCCCTAAACATTTAGGTGGATTAAGTGCTTCGGACCTGTCTCTCTATCTTGCAGCTATATTTCTCCATAGAATTCTAGAATGGTGCACCTTAGATGAAATGGAGTGTAAACTATGGATTAAACTAGAACATGATATACTCCAGAGTTCACAACTAGCAAATTACTGTTGGTTACCCCTATCTTTTAGACTAAATTATCTTAAACACTACCCAATCCTTCAGGAAACTTTTGATATTTGGTCCAAATTACTAAGCAAATATCCTGCCCTTTCTTCAAAAACATCCCCTATAACTGTATTGGGTACTTGTAAAGCGCAGCTTATCACCCGTAAGGGTCTCAAGGTGCTGCTCATTTTTTGTCAACCTCAGAAGGATGAAAGGCTGAGTGGACCACACCGGGGATTGAACCTGCAACCCTTGGGTTACTACAGAGCTCAGCCACAGTGCCTTAGTATGCTTAGCTATCTGATTTTCAATAACTAGGATTTTCCCAAAGGGCTACCGATCACCCCTAAAGATATTCAAAGTATCCATCATTTCTTACCCATTTATACATAAATAGAGTCCTCTAAATTACTACCTAGAACTAGAATGGGAAGCTTTGCAAGAGGCTTTTTCACTGATTGGCTCAGATATTCTCAATTACAACACTTCTTAACCTTGCACAAATGTAGAGCTGTTGATACTTGAAACGACTCCCTTTGAGAAACTATGTCTTTCTGAGGGAGCTCCGAGACACAGGATTTCACTGCTCTACTCCATTTTAACTTCACTTAACAACACCAAACTCCCCTCATATATTACCTCTTGGCATAGAGAACTACCCTTCATGTTCTCAACAAAGGAATGGCGCAGAATATTTTCTAACACTGCCAAGTCTGCTCATTCCCCATCCCTCCTTGAACCCAACTATAAATTCTTAATGCATAGGGAATATATAGGGAAATGGATGTGCCAAAATAAGGTACATCCAAAAGACCAGGGGTAAAGTACACTCGCTAACTAAAATAAATTACAGAAAAAGTAGGGTAATATGCCAAAAGTAGAAATGTATGTAATCATAAATATATAAAAACCAACATGTATTTAAACAAAAATGTGACCAAACACATGGAGACAAACATATACAATACATGGGCCCCTCACACAAAAAGAGCGTAATAGCTGGCTTGGTAAATTCATATGGTGCACCATAAGCAATTCAGCATAAAGAGTTATTTTGCAATAGGCAGTAAACAGTTCTGCATAGATGAATAAAATTGCAAAAGCAGGGTACAAGATATAAGCAAGAGCTGTTAGCAAAAGCACTCCAAGCAGACAGGAAATCACTCAATATACACTACATCGCATCATGTCCGTCCGCACTATAATAAATATACCCCATTGTCTTGAATCTCCGACGCAAATTACAGTGTTGAAGCCTAGAACTGTGGGACAGTAGAGTTCGGTTAAACTTAAAGGGACACTAAACCCCAAATTTTTCTTTCACAATTCAGTTAGAGAATTTAATTTTAAACAACATTCAAATTTACTTATATTATCTAATTTGTTTTATTTTTTAGATATCCTTTGTTGAAGAAATAGTAATGCATATGGGTGAGCCAATCACACGAGGCATCTTTGTGCACCCACCAATCAGCAGCTACTGAGCCTATCTAGATATGCTTTTCAGCAAAGAATATCAAGATAATGAAACAAATTAGATAATAGAAGTAAATTAGAAAGTTGTTTAAAATTGCACACTCTTTCTAAATCATGAAAGAAAAAATTTGGGTTTTATGTCCCTTTAATGTACAGTTTGGAATGTTTTTCATATCTGTATTCTCTTTTGAATTTGAACCACAATGTATTATTTTTGATTCTGAAATAAAGAAAATGTAATAAAAACTAAAAAAAAAACCTGTATGCAAACATATTTGTTAGTCAGTACTAGGCTTGTGTATTTGTTTTGGTTTGAATGTGAATTTGTACCGAAAAAAAAAGGATATTTGTTTTGTTTTTATGAAACTAATATCCAAACAAATGAACCAACTAAAATGAAAGAAAGCAAATAAATACTGATGAAATGTGTCCTTATTAATTATTGCCTTTAAATTACCTTTAGGGGTCAAATACCTCTAGCATGCGGGAGAGTCACACTAATCCCAACACTTCTGCGCTAATAGGAGGTTTAGTGCAGTGGATACTACAACCTGCTTTAAAGGAGAAGGTCCTTTAGCTCAGGCCCTGGGATCTGCAGCACTATATAACCAGTGCTCTGTTAAGAAGGGTCAAGATTAGTGCGGCTCTCCAGTGCTCTAGAGGTAAATATAATGAAAATATAGCGTAAATGTAACTAAATCATATCTAAATGTTCCACGAATATTCAGTATCCATTTCATTTAAATTAAACAAATATTAAATAGTGCAGCACAACAATATTCAGAAAACATTTTTTTTCAGAATATGTGTTCCAAAAGATTAAGATGAACCAAGTTTTTGTTGCTGGACAAGTTTAGTCATAACCAATATTGAATTAATTAATTGACAGGTAGTGCTTTACTTTGGTCAATTTCTTTTTGTTTCCAAAAAGGTTTGGGAAAATATTTGGGAAAAGCCAATTTGCAATCCAACAATATCCACATGTCTTTTAGTTTTTAATGTGTCATGTTTAATTATTTTTTTTTGCTTTATTGTTTTCTAATTGCTACAGTTTTTCTAACTCAAACTAACTGTTGTTAGTTGGATTGGAATGGATTAGAAAGATAAACAAAGGAATTCCAATGGATTATAATCTGGGCAAAAAAAAAAAAAGTGTTTTGGTTGCAATAAAGAAAAAAACTAAATGTACAAATATTCTTTTTTTTAACAAAAGGAGATTTGCAGGAGATGTCAAGTATTTAAAATAAATCACAATTAACAAAACCAAAAGTCAAATGTAGACTCATTACACATTTGCATTTTCTATAAAAATATTCCTTAAATCTGTTTTGATTAAGTCACAACATTCAGGGCAGGCTGCTGCATTCCAAGCAGTGTTATGCCCTTCCTGCATACTGAGCACCTTTATTCTAGGGGTCAACTTAAGTGTATTTTTTTACAGACACTTACTCTATATTTATCCCACAGATAGCACAGTATTGTGGCACCCTTTCTCTTCATTTTTATTCTTGATGCAATATCAGCACTTAGGGGCCAAATGATCAAGCTCTAAATGGAGCTTGATGTCCCTGTTTCTGCGTGAGCCCTCAGGCTCGCCGGAAATGGTAGTTATGAAGCAGCGGTCTAAAGACCGCTGCTCCATAACTGGTCCATCTGCTCTGAGGCTGCGGTCTTCAATCCGCCCGATCCTATACGATCGGGCTGATTGACACCTCCTGCTAGCGGCCAATTGACCGCGAATCTGCAGGGGGCGGCATTGCACAAGCAGTTCACCAGAACTGATTGTACAATGATAAATGCCGACAGCGTATGCTGTCGGCATTTATCAATGTGCGGCGGATATGATACACTATCATCTATGATTCATCGTATTATGTCTGTCCGCACTTTAGTAAATCGGCCCCTTAGTGTTTATATATAGTACCAACAAGGAACTCATTTTAGTTCAGTATTGCAGGGTGATCTGATATGGAAGATTCTCAATGGTATTTTTAGGATAATTTGTTACTTGATCAACTGTTTTCCTGGATTTTAAGTAGTGTATCTGCTAATTCATCTGCCTCCCTTTGTGCATTCCGGAGAGGATGTAATAGTTATTTATTTTTTATTTTTTTATACTTAAAAAAAAACAGGCCACAAGTGCAAGTTACTTTTTTTTTCTGATGTACATATTCCACATATAGGCATGTAAGCTATTTTCTCATGCTAAAAACTGTGCTTTTTATTGCTAGCCCATATGGCTCTTCTTAATTAATTAACTACTTTTGTATAGTATAATTATTATATTATTTTTTACAGCTAACTGTGCATCTGAAAATGAGATATAAAAGATACCTCCTTTAAAACCACATTAGATGAAACTTTAATGAAAATGTAATCATTTTTATTCTCAGCATGCTACACGAAACAGCACACATCTGACCTAGCAGCTGCATCATGTACAAACTCTTGAGAGTACTTGTGTAGGTGAGGAGAATGTAAATTATGAGTTGAATGATACAACACTGGCAAGAACAGCATATACATGACATGCAGATGAATTTTAAAAGAGAGGATTATATTTTTTTCTTCTCATTGCCTATAGTGAAATAAAAGTATGAATAAATTCTGAATTAGTTGTACTTGAACAATTGCATATAAAATAGTATATATATTTTTTATATTAATGATTTTCTGCGATGTTATTTGGTATCTGAATATGATGAATATTTAATATAATAAAAATAAAAATTTTAATTAAATCTTGTAGTAACAATATGATGGGTTCAAAATTCAACTTTGATATTTAATATTACTCATGAAATAAGATCGCTTTAAAATAAGAAAATAAATGCATTTACTTATGCACAAGTCCCCCATGAGGAAAATGCCCATGGGTCATGTATTTCTGAATAACGTAATATGAATGCATGCTGCCTGGGAAAGCTTTTATGTCTGTTCTATTTATAATCTGTATGTTTGAAAAATATGCATACAAAATATAAGCTTGTGATTTTTGGAGGGTGGGGTATGTCTGTGTGCTGTCGGTTCGGATATTTTCGAATTTCGGAGCGATTCGAATTCGGAAAAATTTTAATAAATTCGGTTTGGATTTGTTTCGGATTCATTCGGATTCGAATAAATTCGGTTCGGATTTGTTTCAGATTCATTTGTATTCGAATAAATTCGGCTGGATTCGGTTCGGAAATTCGGAATTTCGGCAAGTGTTAGGTGGGATTAGACTAGTATTATGTACTGTACATTAGGTGTAACCCATAGCAGAGTGATATAACCTAATATACTGTACAATACTAGTGTAATTCATGGCCATCTGAATCTACCAAATAAATCCGAAGTTATTCGGATTTATTCAGTAGATTCGGCACTATTTTAATTCGGAGATTCGGTTCGATCCGAATCTCCGAATTTTCCGAATTTCCGAATTGAACTGAACCGAATCGCACATGCCTAGCTGTCACTAGTGGATGTTCTATGGGGTGCTATGCACCTCTAAACTAGGGGAAAAATAGGACAATAGTAAAACAGATAGAGGGTATCAGATTCCATGCGCTAGTAGAGCTACAATACTTGTAAAAAGAAGAGAAAATATGTGTATGAAAAAACACAGACATAAAATCTACATACAGGGGCGCTAAACAAGCTGAATAAGTGTAATAGCTAAGAAAAAATAGGGTATATAATATGGAACATAAAAAATATAAAAATATATTGCAATAGCACAAAGTGAGTGTATTGAGTTAAATTAAATTACTATTTTAATAATGTATATGATAAAACAAATAAACTTAAAATGCTACATAAAACACAGAGCATAAAATAACATACACACACAATTCATGAAATACAAATGCAATTCATAAAATGCAGACTTCACAATATATGCACTGCTGGGCTAACTAAACAGCAAGTGAGTCCAGTGTGAAAGTGCTTTTCTCAAAAGCAGCATAAACCAAAGTTATTCATGTGCATATACGTAAAAGCCCTCTACAGCGTGAGGTTTACACAAATGTAATCCAGAATCCTCAGTTGGAAGATACAATCATAGAAACATCCAAGGATCCTGCAGTGAGACAGGAAATCCTAGTCACAAGTATGAAAAAGTAATACACAACAGGTGTTTTTAGGTACTTACACCGTGTCTGTGTGCATCCACCTCTCTCAAAAATCTCTCCTGTAATAAGCGGTCTTTTCGGTGTGCCTTACACAGCATCCTATTCCCACGATAGCGGTAAGCCCAAAATGGCTTGAGCACCCACAGCCGAGTAAGTCCAAAGGAATAGGACACTATGTAAGGCACCTCAAAAAGACTGCTTATTATAGGAGAGATTTTTGAGAGAGGATGCAATATATAAATTGCTGAATATATTAATGTTCCCTGTTAGTAAGCTTATGATAGTTGTATAAGATTATACTTTGTCTTCATTATGGATAAATCACATAGACTTCCTACTTTCTCCTAAAAATATATTTATGTCTTTTTTTTTTTTAGAATATATTTTCTATTACTCTACACCTTCAACCATTTCAGCTACTAGATAGTGTCCTTTGGCCATTATATAGATGATCTGGTAGCAGTATGGAGGGGTGGCAGGTCATCAGCTGAGGAGTTTGTGAGACATCTTAATAACAACAATAAGGGTCTTAAATTCACTTGTACAATTGATACAAAAATGGTTGTTTTTCTGGATCTCAATCTATCTTTTGATGATGACAAGATTATTACTAGTACCCATTTTAAACAAGTAGATTGTAATAGCTACTTAGATTTTAGAAGCAATCACTACCTCCCTTGGAAAAGGAACGTACCATACGGTCAGTTTAAACGGGTCCGGAGAAACTGCAGTAGTCCACAAGATTATGAAACACAGAGTAAAATCTTAAAGGATAGATTTAAAGAAAAAAGATACCCAGAAGGAATTATTAATAGTGCTTATGAAAGAGCAAAGAAAGATGATAGAAATAAATACTTTGAAAAAAAGAAAGTCAATACACAGTATCAGGATAATATTAGGAACCAACCACTCTTTATCACAGAATATAATAGTAATTATGATGTGATCAAGAAGAGTATTAATAAGCACTGGAAAATGTTATTAAAAGACCCTATATTGGGCCCAATGTTAGACCCTATACCTACGATTGTCTACAAAAGAGCACCCAATTTAAAAAGAATTCTGGCACCTAGTAAAATAGTGAAGAATAAAAATAAAGATAGAAATAACTTATTTAATGTAGAAAATGATAGAGAAAATAATACAACTTATAGGATACAAAGAAAGGGCAGTTATAAATGTCAAAATAGGAAATGTAAAATGTGCGAGTATAAAACACATAATGTGAATACATTCCAGTCCACTATAACATCTAAAACATATAAAATGGGGAGTCGGATGATTTGTGCATCCAACTACGTGATCTATATTTTGTCTTGCATTTGTGGGTGCCAGTATGTGGGGCGCACCTGCAGGCGTCTGAGTTTGAGATGGTCTGAACATTTTAGAAATATTAAGGCTAATTTTAAGCTACATAGCGTGTCCAGACATTGTAATTTAAAACACAGTGGTAATTTGCAATGTATGAAAATTACACCCATAGAACATATCCCTAGATCTGATTTTTACAATCGCTTCTTTAGGCTAAGACAGAGGGAGAGGTTCTGGATTTACAGACTTCAAACGCTGTACCCCTCAGGCCTAAATATGAATATTGATCTTGCTGCATTTCAAGACTAAAATTTGGTAGCCCTTAGGCACACATTAACAACAGTGGGGATTATCCAATAACACTGGTCTATAATGACCTCTGTATATAGTGATAAAGTTATAGGGAATATCTACCAGTACCCTTTAGGTGAGATACATAATTGCCCCTATGTGTCAAGTAATATATCTACTTATAGTACACAAGTATATAATATGTAGTGATAGAAAAATAGAATAGATTATGCCCTTTAATGATATGGGAATGGTTGGCACATTAAATAGCTATATGTATATGGGTTGGTTCTTAGGGAATTCAAAATAACCACTTTATTTCTATGTGATAAAATTTTAAAATCTACTAAGAAACAAGAAGCTTGTAGATTTGTATTTTGCTTATCAGTTTTAGGTATTAATAGTACATGGGTATATAAGGTGCCTGTTTTACTGTCTAATATAATGATAA
This sequence comes from Bombina bombina, assembly GCF_027579735.1. NCBI lineage: Eukaryota > Metazoa > Chordata > Amphibia > Anura > Bombinatoridae > Bombina > Bombina bombina. The sequence continues at coordinate 475,755,681 of NC_069502.1, read as the reverse complement.
TATGAGTATTGGTAAGATCCATTAAGCATTGCAAATGACATATGAATAGTTGGTGTATGAATTTGTATAGGCAGAAGTCTGTGTTTAAGGAATTTAATTTAATAATCTTATATACTATTGTGTAAGTAATTACTTTCTTTCAACTCATAACATCTAGTAGGACTTTTGTATATTAGATGAAATTGATTGTAATATTTTATTTGTATGAATTGCATTTGTTTGTATATGTTTTTAAAATACGATAGCACTCTATTTTTAAGCACCCAGGGGTTAAAAATAGTATCGAGTTACAGAGAATCCACTAATTGGGTGTGTTTAGTAGGACTGTTTTAATTGGATAAAGGAGGTTTATAAACAGCAGGCTGTTTAGAAGATGTACTATAGCCTGATGAAACGGCTCTGTGTAGCCGAGAAACGCGTTGCTTTTAAAAATACATTTTAATAAACTTGTTTTTACTTATCCTGCTGGAGTTTGTTCTCCCCTTTATCCACTATATTTCCTTTAACACTACCGAGGAATCGGAGGAATTCCCCGGCATCTGTGGTGTATTATTTATCCCCAGCTGAGAGTGCAGAGACCCGTGGATTTTGAAAGGAAGGTGTGTTACCACTTTGGGTCCTGATTGGCTGTTGGTAGCGTGTTCCTGTCCTTTGATTGGGTATTGCCTTGGTTGGTCTTCCGGGCGACGCTGAGGTCCCAGTCTGCTTGTGAAGGCACAATTCAGTGCCGCCCGGCTTGTGAGTAATAACTTATTTCACTTTGCCATCAAATTTGTTTGTAGCGATATCACCCTATTTGGCGCCTTCTTTCTTTCGCTACAGATACCATTTCAGCTACTAGATGCTGTCCTTTGGTCCAAAAGCGGCCTTTCCAGTAGCTAATCCTCCTCACCTAATTTCACTCGCTCCATGGGGTCCAAGAGTGGCCCTTTACAATTTTGGAGGAATTTATACACATACTATAAAAAAAATCATGTTTCACCTCGATATGTTCAATTGTTGAACTTATGTCATCTATTCTTGCTGATTTAGTTTTACTGTGTGCACCCCATTTGTTGTCTACTGTTATTATACTGTGACCATCATTGCTGTTACCACTCTTCCACATTTGTACTTAGGCAATATGCTTTTAAACTTCATGTATACGTTTAAGAAGTAGTGTACTGATCTGCAGTTAGCCATACCTAAGTCTATACCTGTCTTTTCTACTATGTTGACTTGTGAACTAATTTTATCTCTCCTTATGAAAGAACATGTATAATCTGTTGTAATATGTATAAACCTCAATAAAAGATTATTATTAAAAAAAAAAAAAATTAAAAAAAAAGATAGATGAGCCATTGCCCAGTTCAGCATAACCAACTTAATATACTTTTTACCTCTGTGATTACCTTGCATCTAAGCTTCTGCAGACTTCCCCCTTATGACAGACTTGCATTTTCGCCAATCAGTGTTCTCTTGTAATTAACTCCACCAGTTTGAGCACAGTGTTATCTATATGGCAAACATAAACTAACGCCCTCTAGCTGTGAAAAACTGCCAAATGCATTGAGATAAGAGGCAACCTTCAATGGATGAGAAATTAGGATACAGTATGCACCTACCTAGGTTTAGTTTTAAACTAAGAATATATAAAAAGGCAAATTTGATGATGAAAGGGAATTGTAAAGTTGTTTAAAATTGCATGCCCTATCTAAATCATGAAAGTTTAATTTTGACAAGAGTGTCCCTTTAATTAGAGCAATTAGCATGCACTACACAATGCAAACTGCAAGGTGTGGTTCCCTTATGAACCTTTACACTGCTGGGCTGCTCACAAAATTGACCATAGAGGGAACACTGATAATGAATCTTAAGATTTAAAAAGAAAAAAAAAATGAACACAAAATGGTCACTTTTACCTAGATAATAATGTTTTGGTGATGATCATAATTTTAAGTGTAGTTAAACTCCAATTTTTATAGCAATATAAAAAGTCTATATCATTTTATGACTTTTTTATTGCATATTATTAGCATTATGTTAATATACCTGTTAAATAGTGTCATTTTAATTTCTAATTAAGAAACTGTTTTCTAAGGGAAATTAATAAACTGATAAATCAATAAAGCAGTTGTTTATTTTTAATATTAACTCATTATGTAGACTATTTTATTGGACAAAGCATGTGCCATTATAACTGAAATCTTTAGTTTTTTTGAAGTTATTTAATAGGAAAGATGTGGAAAAGGATGGAGTAATCCAGTAAAGATATATATTCTAATTTCAAAACATTCACAAAATGAGAAATCATATTAATGCCATTCAACATTTTATTAAAATTATTTAGTAGTCCCAGGTAAATGAGGCCAAACTTCAAATATTTTTTTTTTGAGAATGCATAGAGGTTTTGCATACTTTTTAAATTACATGTTATATTATTATTATTATTCTTTATTTATAAAGCGCCAACAAATTCCGCAGCGCTGCCCATGGTTACAAGGATAAAAGTACAACAGAGAAACAATACAATAAAAGACAAAATTTTACAGACAAATAAAAGGGGAATTGAGGGCCCTATTCTCGTGGGAACTTACAATCTAGATGGGTAGGAGGATGGGAAACTGGAGGTGGGGACTGCAAAGGTGAGAATGATATTAGTGAGAAGATAGATGAGGACAACTGTTAGGTAATTGAAGTTAATTTGTTAATGGGTCGGGTGATAAGCTTCCCTGAACAAAAAAGTATTTAGGGAATGTTTAAAGGAGGAGCGGTTAGGGGAGAGTCTGACAGCTCAAGGAAGTGCGTTCCAGAGGGTTGGTTCCGCACGAGAGAAGTCCTCTAGTCTATCATGAGAGGAGGTGATGGTAAAGGACGCAAAGAGCAGGTCATTGTTGGATCTTGGGGGGCGGGCTGGAGTATATTTGTTGATGAGTGAGGACAGGTAGGGTGGGGCAGCATTGTTGAGGGCTTTGTAGGTCAGAGTGAGAATTTTGAATTTAATTCTGCTGTGAATGGGGAGCCAGTGAAATGACTCACAGAGAGGTGCAGCAGAAACAGAGCCTCTAGAGAGGTGGATTAGCCTGGCAGATGCATTTAGGATAGATTTAAGGGGAGAGAGATGGGAGAGAGTTAGGCCAGTTAGTAAGTTATTACAGTAGTCTAGTCGGGAAATTACCAGGGAGTGGATTAGCTGTTTAGTAGTTTCATCACTCAGAAATGGACGAATTTTGGAGATATTTTGTAAGTGGTTGCGGCAGGATGAATAGAGCAATTGGATGTGGGGGATGAAGGACAGATTTGAGTCAGGTGTGACTCCGAAGCAGTGAACTTGGGGTGATGGGGAGATAGTGGTGCCGCCAACAGTGATGGAAAAAATAGAAACTGGAGTAGAGTTAGAGGGGGGGGATTAGAAGTAGTTTGGTCTTGGACATGTTTATTTTTAGGTGGTGAGAGGCCATCCAGAAGGAAATGCCAGATAAGCAGTCACTGATGTGAGCATTGACAGAAGGAGGGAGTGCAGGGGTGCCATAGCTGTTGATAAGTTTACCCAATGAAGAAGTGTAAATAGAGAAGAGTAGAGGACCCAGGAGAGAGCCTTGAGGTACTCCAACAGACAGAGGCAATGGAGAGGAGGAGTCACCAGCATAAGAGATGGAGAAGGATCTGTTAGAGAGATAAGAGTGAATCCAGGAGAGGGCAGTGTCACAGGGCCAAAGAGAGATGAGAGTCCGTAGGAGAAGGAGATGTTCAACAGTGTCAAAGGCAGCAGAGAGGTCAAGTAAGATGAGTATAGAGTAGTAGCCTTTGTTTTTAGCAGAAAGGAGATCGTGGATAACCTTGGTGAGGGCAGTCTCAGTTGAGTCTTGGGGACAGAAACCAGAAAAACTAGTTTTTCAGGGATTTTTGAAGCTAGCGGGAGCAATGATATAGGGCGGTAGTTTGCAAGAGAGTTATGGTCAAGGGAGGGTTTTTTGAAGATGGGGGGTGACCTTTGCATGTTTGAAGGAGGTAGGGAATGAACCGGTAGAAAGGGATAGGTTAAATATGTGAGTAAGAGCCAGAGTGAGCGTGGGAGACAGAGAAGGTATTAGATGTGAAGGAATAGGGTCAAGTGGGCAGGTAGTGATGTGTGAGGAAGACAATAGGGAAGCTACTTCCCTCTCAGTGGTTTGGAGGAGGGTGTAGAGAGTGGCAGAGGGGTGACTGGGAGAGAAGTTGGGAGATTGCAGGCTTGTGTTGGGATGTTTCTTCGGATGGTAAGTGTTTTATTGAAAAAGTAGTCCACCTAGTCTTGAGCACTGAATGTAGATGAGGGTAGTGGTGCATGTGGATAGAGGAGAGAGTTGAAAATGGAGAAGAGTCTTTTAGGGTTTGAGGAGTGAGTGGATATAAGAGAAGAGAAATAGGTTTGCTTAGCTAAGTGAAGGGCAGAGGTGTTAGAGTAAACAATGAATTTATAGTGTATGAAATCAGGTTCAGAGCGGGATTTCCTCCAGGCACGTTCAGCAGTGTGGGAGCATTTTTGTAGGTGGCGTATTTGCTGGGAGTGCCAGGGCTGGAGCTGACGATGTAGGGCTTTGAAAAGTTGGGGGCGGAGCTATAGTGTCAAGTGCAGAGGAGAGAGTATTGTTATAGTGAGTTATAGCAAGGTCAGGGCAGGATATCATGGAATTGTGGGGGAGGCGTATTTGAATAAGGTGTGAGAGTTGGGGAGGGTCTACAGTGTGCAGATTTCTACAGGTGCGGGGACGAGGGGGGAAGTAGGTTTAGCCTGTATATTAAGATTAAAGATGAGCAGATGGTGGTCTGATATAGGAAATGGGCGACAGGCAACAACAGAGAGAGAGAGCAGAGATAGGATAATACCAGATCAATAGAGTGTCCATCACGGTGGGTAGGGAATAGGGTGGATTGTGAGAGGCCGAAGGTGTTAGTGAGCGAGAGAAGTTTAGAGGCAGCAGGGGCAGATGGGTTGTCAATGGGGTAGGTGTATTTGTAGAGAGAAAGTAAGGAAGCCAGGCAGCAAAGTTGTCAAGGAATTGGGAGGTTGGTCCAAGGGGGCGAAAGAGAACAGGCGAATGCAGTGGACTTCAAAGGAAGAAAAAGAGAGAGATGGAAATGGAGAAAGGCACTGATAGGAGCAGGAGGGGGAGAGTAAAATGCCAACACCCCCATCATGTCTCTCACCTGGCCTAGGTGTGTGGCTAAAGTGAAGACCACCATGTGTGAGAGCAGCAATGGAAGCTGTGTCAGAGGAAGATAGCCAGTTTTCAGTAATTGCTAAAAGGTTGAAAGGGTTGAAAACAAAGAGGTCATAAATAGTTGTAAGTTTGTTACAGACAGAGTGGGCATTACAGAAGGCAAAATAAAATAGAGGGAGAATAAGCGCTGTGTGTTAATGGAGTTGAGATTGTTGGTATTGCGGGACCTAGAGACAGAGTGATAGTGTAAAAGTGTGGTGATTGCTGCAAGGCCAGGGTTAGGAGAGACGTCACCAGCAGTAGTAGTAGTAGCAGCAGTGAGAGTGACAGAAGGTTAGAGTGAGATTTGTTGGAGCAGGTATGACTAGACACAGGGGAGTTAGAGGGGGAAGTGTTTCTAAGTAGACAGAGTAGTTCATGAGAGGACAGCATAGGGGATAAGAGAAGTGAGGGTGAGATATGGATAGTGTGGGGATTGTTGTTATAGGGACATGCAGTCAGTTTTAAGAAAAGGCAGACAGAGGGAACAGAAAAGACATAGAGAGCATTGTGTAGGTGTATAGTTATTAGGTTTACCTGTTAGTGGGATATAGGTTATTAGCATACAGATAATTATGAAACAGTTTTGAGCAGTCAGTTACTTTATTCATAGTATATAAAATAAACATTGTCATTTGTCCTTTAAATGGGTGAACATTTTTATTAAATGAGCAGGTTACAATATATTTTTAAAAGAAAAGATTTAAGCATAAGCAGTTTAAGAGGCAGAAACACCTTGCAATTAACATATGTTTTTGCTGGTATTGTTTTATACCAGCTAATCTCCACCACTTGCTTCATTTAGAGAAACCAATTAGGGAGTGAGCCTTCAGCTTACAAGGCTAGTTATGGTCACTATGCTAGTATAAAGTGAATTGTTTTGCCGTCCTTATTACTTAGGGAAAGCGATGTTGCAGGGTAAGTCTTGAGAATTCTGCAGTGTACATTTCCAGCACTGAGAATTAGAAAAAAACACAATTCTCAGAACTAAATTACATGAAAAGTGGACTAAATAAATAATGAAAGTATATTGCAAAGTTGTTACACTATACATAACTACACAAGTTATATTAATATCAATTAAAGGTGTTTACTGTCCCTATATATAAATATATGCTTATGAATAACTGATTGCTCACTGGCCAATTAAAACCAGTGAGCAATCAGTTGTTTATAAGTGGTGAATATGAGCATACCTCAATCATCATGAAAAAATATGATGCTTCATTTAGGACAGAAATGTAAGTTTAATAAAAAAAAAAATTATTATAGTTTAAAATACTCTCATTGCAAGAAAGAAAAGTATAAATATGGATTTAATGGCCCTTTAATTGTTGCAAACTTATACAAGGCTGTGTAAGCGCTGTTATTGATAAATAAAGTGGTATATCATTTAGTACCATCTGTGCATACAATATAAAGATCTGCTTCATTTAGCTGCTGTCTGTCGAATATGTAAATGATAAAATGGCTAATGTGGTAACAATCTAAGCCTGTCTATGTAACATCTTAAGTGATGACACTAATTTGACATCCACAAAATGGAATGTCATTTACTCTTCACACTAGAATAAAAAAGTATAATAAAAAAGTAACACACGTAGCAGTAGGAAAACACTGTCCAGAAATATTCTAAGGAATAAAGTAAACTGATTTGAATTGTGTTTTTTTTTTATTTAATTCCAATTGAAATGTATTGAAATGCTTAAAAAAATAAATAACATGCAAAACAATAAAAATCAAAAGTGCACAGTATTTACTAAAAATGGGAAGTAAGTAAATACTGCACCAAAACATTTATTTTGATACTCTTTTTCTTACACGGGAGATTTTTTTGATGTATGTGAAATAAGTTTTTAAATATTTTTGCATTAAAAAGTTTGCACCGTACAGGTTTGGACAGTAACATTCCCCACAGGAATAAATTAAGTGTTTTTTTATTTATTTTTAAATTATAGGAAGATGCTTATAAAAACACATAAATGCTATGTTAAAATGTTTTTAACCCCTTAAAGACCAGCAACGTTCCCTGTATGTTGCTGGTTTTCTATTTCCGGTTACAAGAAGGGAGGATAATTATAAAAAAGAAAACCCTTAACAACTGGCAACATACATGGTATGTCAAGGTTGTTAAGGAGTTAATGTTCCCAAAGCATAATGGACAAATACATAATAAAAAAGATAATGCAATAGCAATTGCTTTGAATTTTAAATGTTTAATAGATTTTTTTCTTGCAAATTTCAAAGTTAATTCTATTTTCCCTCCTGTATCATGTAAAAACCATCAACCAATCACAAAATACAATATACGTATATGCTGTGCACTCTTGCACATGCTCTTTGGTAGCTGGTGCTTCAAAAAGTGTGCATGTAAAAAGATTGAGCACAATTTGATAATGTATATTGGATTGTTTTAAACATTGCATTCTCTATCTGAATTATGAACATTTTAATTTTGAATTTAGTGTCCCTTTAATGATTTACTTTGTAGAAACGACATTGTGAAGTATTAAATGGGCGTTCTAGTGTAAACACAAAATACTATGATATATGAGGGATGAAATCCTGGAGAGTTTGGGCATGAAAAATCCCATGATGGAATTTTAAAATCTTTTCTGTGATTTGGTATTTTTTTTTTTTTTTTTTTTTTAATAGATGCTCCTATACTGTTTTTTTGGGGGTTTTTTTTGTTGCATGGGTGATGTTTTACTGTCCACCAATAGAGTTGTGGGAGCTGTCATTATCAGTCAAAGATAAATCTGTGTCTAGGGGTGCGTTGTGAAAATCATGCACTTTCTGTTTGTATTCAAACATTCTGAAGAGCTTAACATATTTTTTTTTTTTCTTATTGCATAACATGTTAACATAAAATGTAATGTCCCTTTAAAAAGCACTGCTGTAAGCTAATTTTATCACACAGTTTTCTTGTAACTTTAAAGGTCCTTTTTAACTAGATAAGAGTATTTTAACTTTCTTTATACCTCTGATATTCCTATGAGACAAAAAATATCTTTCTTTTTTTTTTTTTTTTTTTAATATGTCACTGTCCACCAAATTAGAAAAGTTCAGCTTATCAGCCAGTTCACAATTCTACTAAACGGCCAGTTGTAAACACATGCACTACCTGATGACATCAAAATAAACAGCGTCAACATTTTTCATACATGTATAATTGATAGTATTTTTTTACAGTGTATTCTCCCTTTAAATGGAAATTAAATTCCAACTACAGTTGCAAAGTATATCAATAAATACTCCCAAAAAGGTATTTATGAAAGTGGACACTTTATACACACAAAAATGCTATTTCAATATGCTTATATGTATATACAATTGTATCAAATATTTAAACAGTCTCATATCCAATCAGAATGCAATAATCATATCATGTGATTTCTAACTGCGCTCACACAAACTATGTTGCATCCCCTTTATTAGAGTAATAGCCAATACAAAAACAGGTTAAAAATAACCTGTGATTTAATAAAGTGTAGAACAATGACCAATAAAAAGGAGGCTAATTCACCAACTAAATGGTGGATCAATTACCAACCATCCTCTCGTTTGCTCCCATTTTTGCTAGTTGTGATGATAACACAATACCACTTGACAAAATAAGCCAATAAAATGTTTTCACATTGGCTCCATCAACAATCTTTCCCTCATCCATTCCTGTTATGAAAAGGCAAAATCACAAAACAAAAAATTCTAAGGAAAAAAAATGAACAAACCAATTTTTATGGCAGATCAAAATGTTGTGTGCTAATAAAAAAAAAAAATGATACTAATAGCACATTAATTGCATAATCTTGAATAATACTGTAAAGTATGGACAAGATTAAAGATGCAAATCTAGTGAGATGTTAATAAAAATACTAGTGAAAAGAGTCATAAATATAAATCTAAGCTTGATGGAACAGCCTTTTTAGAATGATGAAATGCCTTGTGTTATAGATAGGTGCTTTGTGTGTGTGAGTAATACATTTGAAGATAATAATTATGTTCCTGTGTTTTGTTGATTACTGAGGCTAATTTCCTTCCTTTTATTTCAGTAATCTACAGTAGCAGGGTTACTACTCACCATGCTATTTTCTCCCTGTACCCAAACCTCCATTCAGAATCAGGACCATTCTTTTATTTTAACCCATTACAGTTGCTGGTTGACAAGTTTCCACCTCCTCACTCTGGACATTACCATCTTGGATGTTTAGAACCATGATATAACAGAACCCTATACCTTTGCGACAGAAGCAGTGCACATTCATAGACCAGTGAAGTTAGTGGCTTTTTGAAAGCTGTAATCTAGAACTTCAGTTTAGCTTACACAATAAAGAGCAGAAAATTTACATTTTTTGCTGACTTTTTTTACACTGTTTAAAATATATATAAAAAATATAAAAAATGTGTTTTAGAAATAATACAGAGCATTGCAGCTGCTACAAAATAATGTGCAGCTACTGCTCTGTATTGTTCACACTAAACTGTAGTGTATGATGCAAGTTGTGAAAGATATCAAAGTCATTGATCTTCAAAAGTGCACCGCTTCTGTCTCAGGGTGCAAGAATACTTAAGCTACATGATGGCAGCCCCCAGTTTAAAGTTGCAGAACTTCATCAACAGGCATTTTTAAGGGGCTGAAATAGCAGAATATCCTAAAAGACAGATGTAAGCATAGGAGGGAAGATAAAAGCATTGGGAGTAGTACAGTACTATTGTAGTTGTATCCAACAGATTATTGTCTCTTTAATGTTAGACATGCATTCATATAACCACTGAAATGTATAAAAACAAACAGAGCATACACTTTGTAATCACCCAGATGTTACTTATAATGTCAAACATGACACAAACAATTTCATCACTAATCAGACTACACAATAGTAACTAAAACATGTATGGAGAAATTTACTAATCTATCATTGTGTAACTCTCATAAACATAGGAGATAAGATAACCTATAAATGTATGTTTGTATGTTTACTTTGCTTCTATCAAAATAATTAGTAGACAAATAATGTATTTCCTTCCAGAGTAATCATTGTTTAAAGGGACACCAAACCCAAAAAAAATATTTCATGATTCAGGTAGAGAATACAATTTTAACTAACTTTCCAAATTACTTCTATTATTTAATTTGCTTCATTCTTTAGATATCCTTTGTTGAAGGAATAGTAATGCATATGGGTGAGCCAATCACATGAGGCATTTATGTGCATCTACCAATCAGCAGCTACTGAGCATATCTAGATATGCTTTTCAGCAAAGAATATCAAGAGAATGCAGCAAATTAGATAATAGAAGTAAATTAAAAAGTTGTTTCAAATTGCTTGCTCTTTCTAAATCATGAAAGAAAAAATGTGTGTTTCATGTCCCTTTAATTCTCCAACAGATGCTACATTGGTGATAAACTATTGTTTGACTTAAACAATAATGGATAAAAAAATAAAAAATATGTGTAGTAATTGTAATAGAAACAGAATCCTACATGACTGTATGTAAAAAGTCCTACATGTGTTAACATAAACCACTAGTGCAGTTCTACAGCAAAACCTTCAGCAAATTATATATATACTGTATACATTGAAATACAATAGCAATAAAACCAGCTGTTTTATCCAAGAGTGTGTGCAGATCTCCTCCAATGTCTTAGAAGACATCAGTCTTTGTGAAAGAAAACATTGTGATTCCTGAAGATAATGCAGCAGAGAGGTAGAGATTTGGTCCTTATGTTGTTGAATCAACTGTTCAGACAAGATAAAGCATCAGTCTTTTGATTTGATTTGAGTTCACACATCTAGCTTTTTGAAGATAAAATAGGTTCTTATGATTGAGTATAATAAATGGCATAGTGGTGCCCTCTAAAATATGTTGCTATTCAGGTAAAGACCGTTTGTTGGCCAACTTTTACCTGTTACAGATGTTGTAGTTAATCTCTGTTTGGAAACATTTTAAAATAAAAAGCCATGGGATGATTTTTCCAGATACTAGTTGTCTTTGGGAAAGAACTGCACAGGATGCTACCTCAGAAGCATCCACTTCTACGATAAACTGCAAATCAGGGTGGCTGAAGTACAGATGCAGAACTAAATATCTGTTTTAAAATGAGAGAAGGCTTGAACTGTCTCTGGTGTTCATATTTTACAATGTGCCCCTTTTTAATGGATGTAAGAAGCATGCCAATGGTGGCAAAGACTTTAACCAAGCGGCGGTAAAATTTTGCAAATCCCAAAAAACTTTGGAGACCTTTTAGTTTATTGGGCTAAGTCCCCTGCAAAAGTGCTTCAAGTTTGTGTGGATCCATAAGAAATATATTAGCACTGATGATATACCTAAGGAAGGTTTTGATGAAGCATGCATTTGTTAAACTTGGTATATAGTCTATGGTGTTGCAGATGTTTAAGCACTTTCCAGACATGGTTCACTTGTTCAGAAAAAGATTTGGAGAAAATCAAGATATTATCTAAATAGATGATGATTTGGAGAAAATCAAGATATTATATAAATAGATTATTACAAAGTGATTTCTGTAGTTATGGAAGATTTCATCCATAAATCTTTGGGATTCTGCTGGAGCATTACATAGGCATTACCAGGTACTCATAATAGGCATATTGAATAGAAAAAGCTACCTTCTACTCATCTCCCTGCTTGATACAAATGTAGTTATAAGAACCACAAAGATTGAGTTTTGGGAAAACAGAAGCACCCTTAAGTACATCAAAGAGTTCCAAGATCAGCTGAAATATATACAAATCCTTTATGGTGATTTGTTTTAGTCCACACTAACCAATAGAATTTCAAAGGCCTCCATCCTTCTTTTCCACAAAAAAGAAGCCAGCCTAAGCAGGTAAAGATGAGGGATGGGAAAAAAAAAACATGCTTAAGGCTATACTGAATATATTCCTCTATTACCCTTTGTTCAGGCTTTTTTCAGAAGACATATTTGTAATTGGAAAATTATTTGGGCAGCGATGGAATACAGTCCATATAATTCAACAGTGAGTAATATATCTTATTATACAGGTGAATACAAGACAGGAAACATCTGGACCCCAAGGAGGTTAGCTTGCCTTTGGTCAAATTAAAACATGGGTTATGTTTCTAATCCAAGAATGAATTGGAAGGAGGGGAGTTGATAATAGAAAAATGTCATTCTCTACTTGCAATAACCGAATCTGTAGGGATACAGGTGCAGCCTCAAACTCTATGATACCTAATGGTTGACCATATAAAGTGGCTGCACAGATGGGTCTTTTCTTTTGAAGATAAGGGATGTGGTATTTTTTTTAGCAAAATCAAAGTATAGGAAAATATCTGCAGCTCCCAAGTCAATGAATGCTTCACAGGCTACAGAGGGGTATTTTTTTAAGAAGGAAAAGTGCTGGGAGTAGGATTTTAGTCTTGAAGAAATCATCAATAAGGTCTAAATCAGCTCCTACAACACAAGTTTAGCTGATCCTTAGGACAGGGCGTTAGCAGTGTCAGAGTGTTCCTAAGCATTGATATAGTTTGTAGTGGCTGAGGGCTAAGCAAAGACATAGTAGAACAGGCAAGGTTGGAAGCAGGCAGTCAATAAGGTACAATGTGGTAATCCAAGAGAGTAGCGGAGACAGGCAGGAAGTCAATACACAGTCTGGCAATGATGAACAGAATCATCAGGCAAAAAAAGTAGTCAGGTTAAGGTAGAAATGGTCAGAAAAAAAAAAACACACATGAAGAGTATTTTTAGCAGTAGGTGATTAAATATCTAGTACAGCTGGCAGGCAGGTGGAGACAAAGAGTTTAAAAAAAGACAAAAGAACAGGTTGAAAAATAGAGCTGAAACTAAGACTAACCTGTGGCTCAGCTGTAACACACCGCAATACAAGCCAGTAGTCCTAGGTTAAATACACATGTAGGCTGTGATGTCAATACTTACTTACATATTATCTGCACCATTTTTCTTGTGTAAATTCCAACACCTCAAAAGACTTGATAAAACACAAACTGCCCCTTATGATTTTTTACTAAAACCCCTTAAGACATTTTCGAATGGAACTTTGTTTTTTGTGCATGAGCAAAGTAAACTGATATGACTTTTTTATCATATTGTCATAAATTTTACAGTGCATCACCAGTGGGTGGTACTGCAATTAACTCAAAAAATTGTATGAAGTGGCCAAAAATTTAATAACTTGCAAAGCAAAAGAGAAGTGCCAGAAATGCGGTAAGAACAAAAGTATGACTGCAAAATTTAGAAAACCATGTTTGCCAAAATGATTGTTTGAATGTATATTAACTAAATAGTCATATTTAATTTTTTTGAAGTTACAAAAGTCTCACTTTTAAAAATGCTTATTGTCTCTGCAAAAAAGTGGGTACATTGATAGAGCAGCCCCCTTCCATGTTTTGTATATGTCTAGGGTGATTACATAAGCCTGTGCACCATTCACGTGTTCCCAGTTTGTTTGAGAGCTTGCATTGTTTGGCTGGTTTAGGGACCCAGGTTTTGGATGGGACCTTGACATGGTACCTGGGCTTGTCCCATTTGGCCAGCTGTGGTAATTAGCCCTTCCATTTTTGCTTTAAATCTCAGCTAAGAGCTTGTAAGTGAGTGCTGCACTCTCTCTGTGTGTTGTATTAATTTGTTTTGTAATTTTTCCTATGGGCCTTGCACCCAGACCTGTCTGGGGTTAACTACCTGTTACTCTGGGGACAGCACAGCTTCCTGTGAGTGCCATTGAGCACCCAGGGCTGAGCATGTTGCAGGGTCATGGGATGAGTACCCATGCCAGTCTGAGAGTGCAGTCCCCTTCTGTGTTTTGTATATATATATATACTGAAGAAATGACACTTTGCTACAATGTAAAGTAGTGAGTGTACAGCCTGTATAACAGTGTAAATGTGCTGTCCCCTCAAAATAACTCAACACACAGCCATTAATGTCCAAACCGTTGGCAACAAAAGTGAGTACACCCCTAAGTGGAAATGTCCAAATTGGGCCCAATTAGCCATTTTCCCACACTAGGTGTCATGTGACTTGCTAGTGTTACAAGGTCTCAGGTGTGAATAGGAAGCAGGTGTGTTAAATTTGGTGTTATCGCTCTCACACTCTCTCATACTGGTCACTGAAAGTTCAACATGGCACCTCATGGCAAAGAACTGTATGAGAATCTGAAAAAAAGAATTGTCGCTCTACATAAAGATGGCCTAGGCTATAAGAAGAATGCCAAGACCCTGAAACTGAGCTGCAGCACGGTGGGCAAGACCATACAACGGTTTCACCATGGTCGACCAAAGAAGTTGAGTGCACATGCTCATTGTCATATTCAGAGGTTGTCTTTGGGAAATAGATGTATGAGTGCGGCCAGCATTGCTGCAGAGGTTAAAGGGGTGGGGGGGTCAGCCTGTCAGTGCTCAGACCATATGCCACACACTGCATCAAATTGGTCTGCATGGCTGTCGTCCCAGAATGAAGCCTCTTCAAAAGATGATGCACAAGAAAGCCCGCAAACAGTTTGCTGAAGACAAACAGACTAAGGACATGGATTACTGGATCCATGTCCTGTGGTCCGATGAGACCAAGATAAACTTATTTGGTTCAGATGGTGTCAAGCGTGTGTGGCGGCAACCAGGTGAGGAGTACAAAGACAAGTGTGTCTTGCCTATAGTCAAGCATGGTGGTGGGAGTGTCATGGTCTGGGCCTGCATAAGTGCTGCTGGCACTGGGGAGCTACACAAATGGAAGGTGGGGGAGCGCAAGGTCTGTAACATCCACCAGCTCTGTGATGTCATGGAGGAGTGGAAGAGGACTCCAGTGGCAACCTGTGAAGCTCTGGTGAACTCCATGCCCAAGAGGGTTAAGGCGGAGCTGGAAAATAATGGTGGGGCCCAATTTGGACATTTCCACTGAGGGGTGTACTCACTTTTGTTGCCAATGGTTTAGACATTAATGGCTATGTGTTGAGTTATTCTGAGGGGCAGCAAATTTACACTATTATACAGGCTGTACACTAACTACTTTACATTGTAGCAAAGTTTCATTTATTCAGTGTTGTCACATGAAAAGATATAATAACATATTTACAAAAATGTAAGGGTGTACTCACTTTTGTGAGATACTGTATGTATATATATACATACATATACATCTTTAGACATGTATATGTATGTATCTCTATGTTAAATCCCTTTTCCTTTTTTTTTTCTAACACCTGAGACCTCATATCTTTGAGCCTTTATAACTTTTTTTTTGTGCAATTTAATTTTTTTTTTATTATTAAATAGTGTTATTATGAGTGTAATGGCTTTATAATGTATATTTGAAAGAGTAGGGGCAAGATTACATATGCGGTTTTGGTATCACATATACAGCGGCACATATAAATACAGAGCTTATATATTTCACCCTTCGGCTGCAATTTTAACTCCTATAGAACTGCGTTGCAAATCGGTATCACATATTGAGCACAGGGACTTATTCAGCGAAAATGGAGAAATTTTACTCCGTTTTCACCTCGCCACACATAGGCAGGTGCAGCAAGCCTTGTGCTGAGTATGTGAGCACCGTAACTGCCTGAAAATATTACCTAACACCTAACGCATGCACAATATCTATCTACCTCCTGAAAATAGCAAACACCTAACGCATGCGCAATATCTATCTACCTCCTGAAAATAACAAACACCTAACGCATGCGCAATATCTATCTACTTCCTGAAAATAACTAACACCTAACACATGTGCAATATCTATCTACCTCCTGAAAATAACTAATGTCTAGCTCATGCGCAATATCTATCTAACTCCTAATCCGCATCGCAATTAACCCAATAAAGTATATTAACCCCTAATCTGCCATTAACCCATAATACAATAAACTTAATAAAACCATTAACCTTCTCTGCCGGACTTAAAGGGACATAAAACCCAAACTTTTTCTTTCATGATTCAAATAGAGAATACAATTTTAAACAACATTCCAATTTACTTTTGTTGTCTAATTTGCTTCATTCTTTAGATATACATTGTTGAAGAATTAGAAATGCACAAAGGTGAGCCAATCACATGATGCATCTATGTGCAGCCACCAATCAGCAGCTACTGATTCTATCTAGATATGGTTTTCAGCAAAGGAAATCAAGAGAATGAAGCAAATTAGATAATAGAAGTAAATTAGAAAGTTGTTTAAAATTGCTTCTTCTACCTGAATCATGAAAAAAAAAAAATGGGATTAATGTCCCTTTAAGGAACGGTGAGTACCTATTTGGGGGGGTTAGACTTAGACTTTTTATATATATATATATATATATTTAGATTAGGGATTTCTGGGCACTCTTAAAAGAGCTGAATGACCTTTTAAGGGCAGTAAAAGAGCTGAATGCCTTTTAAGGGCAATGCCCATACAAATGCCTCTTTAGAGGCAATGGGTAGATTAGAATTTTTTAGTGTTAGTTTTTTTTATTTTTGGGGGTTTGGTGGGTGGTGGGTTTTATTGTTAGAGGGGGGCTTAGTATTTAAGGAAAAGAGCTGCTTAGCTTAGGGCAATGCACTACAAAAAGCCCTTTAAGGGCTATTGGTAGTTTAGTATTAGATTAGGGGTGTTTTTATTTTGGGGGGGCTTTTTATTTTCATAGGGATTAGGTTTAATTTTTTAACTTTTGATAATTTGTTTTTTTATTTTCTGTAATGTTAGACTTTTTTATTTTTGTAATCTTAGATTAATTTAGATTTTTTATTTTTTTATTTTTAAGTAATGTTAGCTTTTTTATTTTAATTGTAACTTAATTTAATTAGTTATTTGCGTTGTGGGGGTTTGTCGGATTAGGGGTAATTAGATTTATTAGGATTATTGCGTTGTGTGGGTTTGTTGGATTAGGGGCTTATTGCGTTGTGGGTTAATGGCAGATTAGGGGTTGATATTTTTATTAGGTTTATTGCGATGTGGGTTAATGGCCAATTAGGGTTAATACTTTTATTATGTTTATTGCGATGTGGGTTAATGACGGATTAGGGGTTAATAGTTTTAATATGGACTTTGCAATGTGGGTGAATGGCGGATTAGGGGTTAATACATTTATTAGGTAGTTTGCGATGTTGAGGTTGGCGGATGTAGGGGTTAATAGATTTATTAGGTAGATTGCGATGTATGTGAATGGCAGAATAGTGGTTAATAGTTTAATTAGGCATATTGCATTGTGGGGGGTTGTGGGTTTCGGGGTTAATACTTTTATTATTAGTTCAAATGGGGGTTTGATGGGATATAGAGGTTTCACGTGTCGGGTTTATTTTTGGGAGGCGGGTTAGACTTTTACGGGAGATTATATATATATATTCTTTTTTAGGCGCTGGAAGTTTCTAAAGTGCCATAAGTCACTGGCGACTACAGAAATGTGTATTTATGCTAATTTCTGGACATCGCTAGTTTATCCGACTTATGGTACTTTATAAACTGCCGGAGGGCTTTTTGTAATAATGGCAAATAAAGGGATTATCTAACTTTTTAAACAATAAAATGTTTGGTGTTTACTATACCTTTAAAATGGGGCAGTTTAGAGAATGGATGGAACTTAGTGTAAACAAGAATATTTTATGCCATTTAGGCAATATGTACATGCCATAAAACAGCTCATGCATTTAAGCTAAAGGAAGTTTTATATAAGCTTATATACTTTTGTATACATAGTACCCGCAGAAAGATATTACAGTACTGTAATCAGAAAGGTAATATTATTTATTTGCATTTTAGAACACAAAACAAAATAGAGACACAGGTATAGAAAATTGTGATTTACAAGAAAAATAGTATTATTATTTTTTTTTATTTTTTTAAATATTAATAATAAAGTCTTGATTTCAGAATAAGTTTGGATTTCGGAATTCCGAAATTGGGGATTTCTACCTGTAATGTATTATGTCTCTAATGAAAAAATACTTTGTCTTATAGCTATCTAGAGCGTAACATTATTTTATAGGTAAATGAAGTGACATTTTAGTATGTATAGATCCATTTTAATTACACAGCTGATTTATTGGTGAGATTATGGTTTTAAGAATGTTAACTAAGGTTGTTATCTACAACTTTTCTTTCCTGTTTAAATTCTCTGACAGGTTAATTGACAATTTCTCTGCAGGATATAGCTTTTACAATCTAAGTAGCATGTGGCATTCCTGTTGAGGTAAAAAGCTATACACCTAAATCATATTGATCCAATCAAACCTTCCTGCTGTCGTCTTGAAAGGATTTAAAATTTGTCGGATATTCAATTGTAATTAATTGCATTTTACAAGGTGAACTAATAATCTATGTCAGTAAAAGAAAAAGTTATTAAAAATGGCCATCATAAATCTATTACTAAAATACTTGGTGGGATCAGTTTTCCTATTGTAAATATTTAGGCCAAAAATGATTAATTCCAGTTAGTTAGAAGTAATGCTTTTGTGAGATTTTATAAAACAGAAACTATGGAGCACATTCGAAAGTCATAAGAAACCCCAGTATTATTATTATTATTATTATTATTATTATTTTCCAGTTGCTTTGCACCTTGTAAACTTTACCAATCTTTTAGACAGATAGATTTTGACAGCAGAATTCCAATCCAGCAGAAAATAAAAAAACTGTTCTAGTCTCTTTTCACATGCTTTTTGGATATAGAACCTAACCCTTGAAAACACACGTGGTATTTTTGGAACACCTATCTGTAGTTTGTATTGTACTTGTTCAACATTCAACAACTAATATATATAGATATATATATATATATATATATATATACATACATTCATACAGAGAGAAGCGCACTCACAGGAATGAACAACCAGCTCAATACCATTGTTAGCCTGTGTTTTTAGCCCAGTAATGCTTTTCACAGAGTAGAACTTTCCTGTAGCTTATCAGTCTGATCCCGCCTATTACGGTCAGTCCAGCAACGAAATACCAAGCAATTCCTCTCTGAACAAGAAACACAGTAACTTCAGACCATTGTTTCAGCCTTCATTGGGCCTTGTCAGTGATATGTAGCCATATAAGCACATTGAGCAAGGAGTCTATGTCTGGTTGCCCATTTTTCCCATAGGGAGACTAAATACATACAGAGAGAACGCGCACTCACAGGAAAGAACAACCAGTTCAATACCATTGTTAGCCTGTTCTACGGAGATTTACCACCTGGGTGCAGCTTCTTTTTAGCCCAGTAATGCTTTCCAAAAAGTAGAACTTTCCTGTACTATATCAGACTGATCCAGCCTATTATGGTCAGTCCAGCACCAACTTATATCTTAGCTGTACACTGAAGAAATTTTGTGATGAACATAATCATTGATGTTATAACTTTAGTTATCCGTTGTTTGTCACTCCTTTTTAGTAAACATAAAAACATAATGTTGCTTAGAAAAAATTTGGGTGCAATTTTCACAGGGGGAGGAGTTTGTTTAACTTTTTAAACTGTGTGTTTAAGCACAATATGTTTGTTTGAAGAAGTGATGGTGGTCCAGAAATGTTGTTTTGCATCAATAAATATATTATTTTGAAATAAGTCCATCGAGTGTAGATGGCTTTCTCTCTGAGTAGGATACAATCCAGCACATAGTCAAGAAGTTTCCATAGACAAACACTAGCAGTACAATGCATCATACTGAAGAAGAGCTCAGTGACTTTAAATTTGGCACTTTCATAAGATGCATCCTTGCCACATGTCAGTTCGAGAAATTTCTGTCCAACAGGCTGTACCCCAGTCAACTGTAAGCTCTATTATTGTAAAGTGGAAGCATAAAGGAGCAAAAACATCCAAGCCATGAAGTAGTATACACACAAACTCACAGGGAAGGGTTGCATCACTCACTACAGAATTTTAAACTGCCCATGGAAGAAATATCAGCACAAGAACTGTGCATCATGAGCTTTATAAATTGGGTTTCCATAACTAAGCAGCAGTAAACTTTTCTCACATTTCACAATCTGGCAGTCTGATAGAAGAATCTGATTGTGGCAGATTCTAGAAAAACACTACCTACTAGAAGGCATAATGCCTAATTTAAAGGAGGTATAATGGACTGGGGCTGTATTTCAGAATGTGGTCTAGGCAAAATAGTTCCAGTCAAGGGTCATCTTAATGCTACAGGATACAAAGACATTTTAGACATTTAAGATGCTTCCAACTTTGCGGCAACATTTTGGGGAAGGTCCATTCCTGTTCCAGCATCACTTTGCTCCTGTGCACAAAGTGAGGTCTATGAAGACATGGTTTTATGTGTTTGTTGTGGAGGAACTCAGCTGGCCTGTACACACCCTTTACATTAACAATATTGGATACCTTTGGGATAACTTGAATGCCAATTAAAAGCCAGACCTTCTCGTCAAACATTAGTGCCTGACCTCACAAATGCTCCTTTGTCTGAATGAACACTGATTCTCACAGACACTCTCCAAAGTCATTTACAAATTCTTCACAGAAGAGTGTTGCCTGTTGTAGCTGCAAAGGTGGAGGGGGGCAACTCCATATTAATACCCATGTTTTTTAAATTTTTTAAATGGGATGTCCAACAAACTCATATAGGTGTGATGTTCAGGTGTTATATCATTCATATTTGTTTTATTTAAATTTAATTTAAGTTGTCTTTTTTGTATTTAGGCCATAATTATATATTTTTTTCTTCAAGCTATACATTTGCTCATAAAAAAGTAAAAATATTAGTTTCACTTTGTGTTATATCAGCTTAAAAACACATAATTCACATTTTTTAATTATACATTTTAAGACAATGAGGCCGAATTATCAAAGGTCTTGTGGACCTGATCCGACAGTGCGGATCAGGTCCGCAAGACCTTGCTGAATGCGGAGAGCAAGCAGGGGGATGTTAATCAACCCGATCGTATTTGATCGGGTTGAATTGTGGCGATGTCTGTCCGCCTGCTCAGAGCAGGCGGACAGGGTTATGGAGCAGCGGTCTTTAGACCACTGCTTCATGCTCCATACGGAGCTTGATAAATGGGCCTCATACTCTGCTTTGTGATTTACTGCATATAACATTTCTAAGAATTTTTTTTCTGTTGTCTGCAAGTAAGAAGGCTTAAAATTTCAGTCCGGTGTGCTCAGCAAAAGGTTTTACAAACAACAAAAAAGAGACAGCAGACACTCTCCGTTTAAATCACAGGCTTTCTAAGGGCTTTTAGGGGTTGGACCTCATTGTCATATGGCACACATGTTTATTGGATGTTCAGTGGAATTGTCATTAAAAATATTTAGTTTATCGGAGTATGAATAAAATAAAAGTAATTAATAAATTAAAAAACAAAACAAAAAAAACATAATTCATAGGTTTACAAGTATACAAAATAGTAGCTCCCTCTGAGTATTATCTTTTACCACCTGTAAATAAGCATATAACATTATACATATCAGTGTCTTCCCTATGTAGGAGATCAAACCTTCATCTGCATTAATTTTAATTGTGCTTCATTATTGCAATGGGATGATACTTTTTGTTGCTAATATTGAATACTAATATTGTAAGACAATCATTATTACCCCTTAATGACACATTCATCTCTCATTGCAATGAAGGCCACATTAAGTACCCAACACATTAACCTACCAACTGCATTAACTCATTATTAAAAAAAATATATAATAAATCACTTCAACCATCTCTAAAACTCCCAAAACCAATAAACTACACACACTACAATGAATTAACCCATTCACCTACAGAAACCATGTGCACCAGAACTCATAGTGAATGATATAGGAATATCTGACTCCTCTGTTGGTTCCTGTGTTGAGTTTTTGCTGATTCACCTACTTTTCCTAAAAAAAAAGTGATGGCATCCTAAAGCCTTTCCTAGCAGCATGAAGTTTGTTATAACAGCCTGCAAAGGCACAGAAAAAGCAGCCTATATATAAATAATTTCTAAGCTAGTGATTGCATGTGATTGACAACATTTATAACAAAATAGGCTGCTCAATTTGTTGTGCTCTATATTCTATGTCTCCATTCTCAAGCAGACATAATAATAGGATACCCTAAATACGTCTGCATATAATATTGTATTACATCACTGTAATCTCAGAGGTGTGGTTAAAGGGACATTGTACACTCATTTTTTCTTTGCATAAATGTTTTGTAGATGATCTATTTATATAGCCCATGAAGTTTGTTTTTTCTTTTTTTTAAAAATGTATAGTTTTGCTTATTTTTAAATAACATTGCTCTTATTTTCAGACTCCTAACCAAGCCCCAAAGTTTTATGTGAATACTGTCAGCTACCTACTCCAGCTTGCTCCTGTTTGTGTAAATGGTCTTTTCATATGAAAAAGAAGGGGGGAGGGGGGGGAGTGTCTTATTTCC
Source organism: Bombina bombina (assembly GCF_027579735.1). Lineage (NCBI taxonomy): Eukaryota > Metazoa > Chordata > Amphibia > Anura > Bombinatoridae > Bombina > Bombina bombina. The sequence continues at coordinate 475,733,130 of NC_069502.1, read as the reverse complement.
CACTTGCAGTGGGCTTTCCAACTACCTTTTCAACAGAGCTAAACTGAGAGCTTCTAAGTAAGTTTTTAAACAGTTTTATACTGGATTTTTATATCAGTATCTGTGAATCTTATTCTTTATAGTAGTGTCTATATTGTGCAGTTATATGAAAAGGAGCGTATACTGTCCCTTTAACTGTTTTCTGAAAATAAAATGTGCCACAAAACACATTAAAATACATTACAAAGTATACTTACACTCTTAATACCACAGTCTAATAACAATTATTAAAAAAAATATTGCATCAAAAAGTTTTAAGGGCTCAAAGATATGAGATATCGAGTGTTAGAAGAGAAAAAAAAGCAGACACAGGGATTTAAAATTGAGATACATACATATCATTGGAGCCTTTTCCCGATAAGTAGATGAAAACATGTAAAATAATATTTATGCAATATTCCTATTTGATAAAGGTTTTAACTATGTATTTACTGTACATATTTGACATTACAATGTTCTGCACATAGTAGAATATGTTCTATGTATTTTTAAATAGTTATTCCTATATATATCTGTAAATATATATACCTATATATAATCATCTATATATATATATATATATATATATATATAAAAGAAAAGTTCATAGGTATATGCACTCTCACCAACAATTCACCTGCCAGGGTGCTCTAAAGGGGTATGTAATAGTGCGTAGAACAAAGAACTCACTGGACTTTAGACATCAAGCGTGAAAAAACTTTAATGTGACGTTTCGGGACTTCAAACAGAGGAAGGGACGTTTGAAGTCCCGAAACGTCACATTAAAGTTTTTTCATGCTTGATGTCTAAAGTACTGTGAGTGCTTTGTTCTATGCACTATTATATATATTAGGGCTGCACGATTAATCGCATATGCGATTTAAAACAGCGATTAATCGCCGCAATTTTAAAACCAGCGAGGAGTCGCAATTTTTTCCTACATAAAAAATTCCTTTAGAAGTGGCTGTAATGCATTCATTTATTTGTGATTTCTTGCAAACCAGCTCCATCTAGTGGTTGCTTTTAGCACACATTTGTAAAATGGCTCTTTTACTTTCACTTTCTGTTCTGAGAAGCATCCGATCAATCTAGAAATCTAAAAGCAGAGCCCATGCAGGAATGAAGAGCAGAGAAAGCCACTTACTTATATTTCCCCCTAGGGATGTCTGCAGTCTGAAACTTAGCGTATGTAAACATTATGGAACCTTTCACACAATCTCCTGCTCTCTGAGAAGCGGCTTAAATACATAGCAGATGCAGTTAACTCCACGGTTCCCAAAAAGGCTAAAACTGCTGTCCCCTCTGCTATTAGCTGCTGGGTTAACCCACCCCTACTGCTATATGCCTGTAATGGAAGCAGGGCTCATTTTCAGTCAAATTGAAATGTTTAAAAAAGAAGAAAAAATATTATATATATATATATATATATATATATATATTTCTTTCATGTAATTAGCAAGAGTCCATGAGCTAGTGACGTATGGGATATACATTCCTACCAGGAGGGGCAAAGTTTCCCAAACCTTAAAATGCCTATAAATACACCCCTCACCACACCCACAATTCAGTTTTACAAACTTTGCCTCCGATGGAGGTGGTGAAGTAAGTTTGTGCTAGATTCTACGTTGATATGCGCTCCGCAGCAAGTTGGAGCCCGGTTTTCCTCTCAGCGTGCAGTGAATGTCAGAGGGATGTGAGGAGAGTATTGCCTATTTGAATGCAGTGATCTCCTTCTAAGGGGTCTATTTCATAGGTTCTCTGTTATCGGTCGTAGAGATTCATCTCTTACCTCCCTTTTCAGATCGACGATATACTCTTATATATACCATTACCTCTGCTGATTCTCGTTTCAGTACTGGTTTGGCTATCTGCTATATGTAGATGAGTGTCCTGGGGTAAGTAAGTCTTATTTTCTGTGACACTCCTAGCTATGGTTGGGCACTTTGTTTATAAAGTTCTAAATATATGTTTTCAAACATTTATTTGCCTTGACTCAGAATGTTCAACTTTCCTTATTTTTCAGACAGTCAGTTTCATATTTGGGATAATGCATTTTAATTTAACATTTTTTACCTTAAAATTTGACTTTTTCCCTGTGGGCTGTTAGGCTCGCGGGGGCTGAAAATGCTTCATTTTATTGCGTCATTCTTGGCGCAGACTTTTTTGGCGCAAAAATTCTATTTTCGTTTCCGGCGTCATACGTGTCGCCGGAAGTTGCGTCATTCTTTGACGTTATTTTGCGCCAAAAATGTCGGCGTTCCGGATGTGGCGTCATTTTTGGCGCCAAAAAGCATTTAGGCGCCAAATAATGTGGGCGTCTTATTTGGCGCGAAAAAATATGGGCGTCACTTTTGTCTCCACATTATTTAAGTCTCATTTTTTATTGCTTCTGGTTGCTAGAAGCTTGTTCTTTGGCATTTTTTCCCATTCCTGAAACTGTCATTTAAGGAATTTGATCAATTTTGCTTTATATGTTGTTTTTTTCTTTTACATATTGCAAGATGTTCCACGTTGCAACTGAGTCAGAAGATACTTCAGGAAAATCACTGCACAGTGCTGGAGCTACCAAGCTAAGTGTATCTGCAATAAACTTTTGGTATCTGTTTCTCCAGCTGTTATTTGTATTGCATGTCATGTCAAACTTATTAATGCAGATAAAATTTCCTTTAGTACTGTTACATTACCTGTTGCTGTTCCGTCAACATCTAATTTTCAGAGTGTTCCTGATAACATAAGAGATTTTATTTTTTAAATCCATTAAGAAGGCTATGTCTGTTATTTCTCCTTCTAGTATACATAAAAGTCTTTTAAAACTTCTCTTTTTTCAGATGAATTTTTAAATGAACATCATCATTCTGATACTGATAATGGTTCTTCTGGTTCAGAGGTTTCTGTCTCAGAGGTTGATGATAAATCTTTGTATTTGTTCAAGATGGAATTTATTCGTTCTTTACTTAAAGAAGTGTTATTTGCATTAGAAATAGAGGATTCTGGTCCTCTTGATACTAAATGTAAACGTTTAAATAAGGTTTTTAAATCTCCTGTAGTTATTCCAGAAGTGTTTTATCTCCCTGATGCTATTTCTGAAGTAATTTCCAGGGAATGGAATAATTTGGGTAATTTATTTACTCCTTCTAGACGTTTAAGCAAATTATATCCTGTGCCATCTGACAGATTAGAGTTTTTTGGGACAAAAATCCCTAAGGTTATGGGGCTGTCTCTACTCCTGCTAATGTACTACTATTCCTACGGCAGATAGTACTTCATTTAAGGATCCTTTAGATAGGAAAATTGAATCCTTTCTAAGAAAAGCTTACTTATGTTCAGGTAATCTTCTTAGACCTGCTATATTTTTAGTGGATGTTGCTGCAGCTTCAACTTTTTGGTTAGAAGCTTTAGTGCAACAAGTAACAGATCATAATTTTATAGCATTATTATTATTCTATAACATGCTAATAATTTTATTGGTGATACCATCTTTTGATATCATTAGAGTTGATGTCAGGTATATGTCTCTAGCTATTTTAGCTAGAAAAGCTTTATGGATTAAACTTGGAATGCTGACATGTCTTCTAAGTCAACTTTGCTTTCCTTTTCTTTCCAGGGTAAATAATCATTTTTCGTTCCTTTCCTCACAAGGAACAAAAGCCTGATCCTTCATCCTCAGGAGCGGTATCAGTTTGGAAACTATTTCCAGTTTGGAATATATCCAAGCCTTATAGAAACCTATAGCCAGCTCCTAAGTACCTATGAAGGTGCGGCCCTTATTCCAGCTCAGCTGGTATGGGGCAGATTACGTTTTCTTCAAAGAAATTTGGATCAATTCCGTTCTTAATCTCTGGTTTCAGAAACATTGTTTCAGAAAGGTACAGAATTGGCTTCAAGTTAAGGCCTCCTGCTAAGAGATTCTTTTCTTTCCCGTGTCCCAGTTAACACAGCAAAGGCTCAGCATTTCTGAAATGTGTTTCAGATCTAGAGTTGGCTGGAGTATTTATGCCAGTTCCAGTTCTGGAACAGGGGCTGGGGTTTTATTTTATCTCTTCATTGTACCAAAGAAGGTCAATTCCTTCAGACCAGTTCCGGATCTATCATTATTGAATCGTTATGTTAGGATACCAACATTCAAGATGGTTACTGTAGGACTATCCTGCCTTTTGTTTAGCAAGGGCATTATATGTCTACAATAGATTTACAGGATGTGTATCTGCATATTCCGATTCATCCAGATCACTTTTAGTGTCTGAGATTCTCTTTTTAGACAAGCATTACCAGTTTTGTGGCTCTACCGTTTGGCCTAGCCTCAGTTCCAAGAATTTTTTTCAAAGGTTCTCGGTGCCCTTCTTTCTGTAATCAGAGAATAGGGTTTTGGTATTTCCTTATTTGGACGATATCTTGGTACTTGCTCAGTCTTCTCATTTTCGAAGAATCTCATACGAATCGACTTGTGTTGTTTCTTTAAGTTCATGGTTGGAGGATCAATTTACCATTCAGTTCATTGATTCCTCAGACAAGGGTAACCTTTTTAGGTTTCTAAATAAATTCAGTGTCTATGACTCTGTCCTTGTCAGACAAGAGAAGTTTAACATTGATATCAGCTTGTCAAAACCTTCAGTCACAATCATTCCCTTTGGTAGCCTTATGCATGGAAATGTTGGGTCTTAGGACTGCCGCATCAGATGCGATCTCCTTTGCTCGTTTTCACATGCGACCTCTTCAGCTCTGTATGCTGAACCAATGGTGCAGGGATTACTCAAAGATATCTCAATTAATATCTTTAAACCGATTTTACAACACTCTCTGACATGGTGGACAGATCACCATCGTTTAGTTCAGGGGGCTTCTTTGTTCTTCCGACCTGGACTATAATCTCAACAGATGCAAGTCTTACAGGTTGGGGAGCTGTGTGGGGGTATCTGACGGCACAAGGGGTTTGGGAATCTCAGGAGGTGAGATTTCCGATCAATATTTTGGAACTCCGTGCAATTTTCAGAGCTCTTCAGTCTTGGCCTCTTCTGAAGAGAGAGTTGTTCATTTGTTTTCAGATAGACAATGTCACAACTGTGGCATACATCAATCATCAAGGAGGGACTCACAGTCCTCTGGCTATGAAAGAAGTATCTCAAATTTTGGTTTGGGCGGAATCCAGCTCCTGTCTAATCTCTGCGGTTCATATCCCAGGTATGGACAATTGGAAAGCGGATTATCTCAGTCGCCAAACGTTGCATCCGGGCGAATGGTCTCTTCACCCAGAGGTATTTCTTCAGATTGTTCAAATGTGGGAACTTCCAGAAATAGATCTGATGGCTTCTCATCTAAACAAGAAACTTCCCAGGTATCTGTCCAGATCCCGGGATCCTCAGGCGGAGGCAGTGGATGCATTATCACTTCCTTGGAAGTATCATCCTGCCTATATCTTTCCGCCTCTAGTTCTTCTTCCAAGAGTAATCTCCAAGATTCTGAAGGAATGCTCGTTTGTTCTGCTGGTAGCTCCAGCATGGCCTCACAGGTTTTGGTATGCGGATCTTGTCCGGATGGCCTCTTGCCAACCGTGGACTCTTCCGTTAAGACCAGACCTTTTGTCTCAAGGTCCTTTTTTCCATCAGGATCTGAAATCCTTAAATTTAAAGGTATGGAGATTGAACGCTTGATTCTTGGTCAAAGAGGTTTCTCTGACTCTGTGATTAATACTATGTTACAGGCTCGTAAATCTGTATCCAGAGAGATATATTATAGAGTCTGGAAGACTTATATTTCTTGGTGTCTTTCTCATCATTTTTCTTGGCATTCTTTTAGAATACCGAGAATATTACAGTTTCTTCAGGATGGTTTAGATAAGGGTTTGTCCGCAAGTTCCTTGAAAGGTCAAATCTCTGCTCTTTCTGTTCTTTTTCACAGAAAGATTGCTATTCTTCCTGATATTCATTGTTTTGTACAAGCTTTGGTTCATATAAAGCCTGTCATTAAGTCAATTTCTCCTCCTTGGAGTTTGAATTTGGTTCTGGGGGCTCTTCAAGCTCCTCCATTTGAACCTATGCATTCATTGGATATTAAATTACTTTCTTGGAAAGTTTTGTTCCTTTTGGCCATCTCTTCTGCCAGAAGAGTTTCTGAATTATCTGCTCTTTCTTGTGAGTCTCCTTTTCTGATTTTTCATCAGGATAAGGCGGTGTTGCGAACTTCTTTTGAATTTTTACCTAAGTTGTGAATTCCAACAACATTAGTAGAGACATTGTGGTTCCTTCATTATGTCTTAATCCTAAGAATTCTAAGGAGAAATCGTTGCATTCTTTGGATGTTATTAGAGCTTTGAAATATTATGTTGAAGCTACTAAGTCTTTCCAAAAGACTTCTAGTTTATTTGTTATCTTTTCCGGTTTTAGAAAGGCCAGAAAACTTCTGCCATTTCTTTGGCATCTTGGTTGAAATCTTTAATTCATCTTGCCTATGTTGAGTCGGGTAAGACTCCGCCTCATAGGATTACAGCTCATTCTACTAGGTCAGTTTCTACTTCCTGGGCGTTTAGGAATGAAGCTTCGGTTGATCAGATTTGCAAAGCGGCAACTTGGTCCTCTTTGCATACTTTTACCAAATTCTACCATTTTGTTGTATTTTCTTCTTCTGAAGCAGTTTTTGGTAGAAAAGTACTTCAGGCAGCGGTTTCAGTTTGAATCTTCTGCTTATGTTTTTCATTAAACTTTATTTTGGGTGTGGATTATTTTCAGCAGGAATTGGCTGTCTTTATTTTATCCCTCCCTCTCTAGTGACTCTTGTGTGGAAAGATCCACATCTTGGGTAGTCATTATCCCATACGTCACTAGCTCATGGACTCTTGCTAATTACATGAAAGAAAACATAATTTATGTAAGAACTTACCTGATAAATTCATTTCTTTCATATTAGCAAGAGTCCATGAGGCCCGCCCTTTTTTTGTGGTGGTTATGATTTTTTTGTATAAAGCACAATTATTCCAATTCCTTATTTTATATGCTTTCGCACTTTTTTCTTATCACCCCACTTCTTGGCTATTCGTTAAACTGAATTGTGGGTGTGGTGAGGGGTGTATTTATAGGCATTTTAAGGTTTGGGAAACTTTGCCCCTCCTGGTAGGAATGTATATCCCATACGTCACTAGCTCATGGACTCTTGCTAATATGAAAGAAATGAATTTATCAGGTAAGTTCTTACATAAATTATGTTATATATATATATGTGTGTGTGTGTGTTTGTGTATGTGGCTTACACTGCCTCATTTGTTAATCATACCACTGTCCACAGTTAGAATGACTGTCCAAGAAAACATGACAATGTTGTGTGTCATAAGACATAATAACTGGCTAGTGGCTACTATTTAATCACATCACAGGCAGCAAATTTTATTTTAACTATTTTGTGGTTTGTATTTTTATGCTACAAAAGTGTATTGTACATTGAGAAACATGTACATTAAGATTCTGTAGTGTTAAATAAACTTTATAATGCAAAATGAAGGTGTTATAGTCATTTCTAAGAGAATTGTGATTAAATCGCAATCGCATTTTTTTTTTTTTAAATTGCAAATTTTTTTTTGCCCATATCGCCCAGCCCTAATATATATAAAAAACATCAGATATATGTAGAAATATTTATTTATGAATAAATAGAACATATTCTGTTACGTAAATAACATTTTCATGTCGGGTATGCGCATATTGCAGTATGCAATCATTTTTGCACATATTACAGTATGCGATCGGGTATGCGCATATTACAAACTAACATGTTAATAAACATTGGAATATTAAATATTAATATTTTCATGTGGGGTTTGTGCTAATGAGAATATGTCATGCTGTTTACGTGATAAAGTGGGTGTTTTTTTATTCAACTTTTTTTCTCCATTTACTTCTTTGGGGAATGCAAAAATGAAATTATGATTTTCGAATTTCAAATTTAAAGTTCCATAAAACAGGTTGAGATCTGTGCATCTCATAAAAGGGCTAATTAATTTAAATTAGTTTGCATTAAAAAATAGTTTAAAAGTTGCTGGCAAGTATTTAAAAATAATTTTCAAAAATAAGCAAAATTAATTACATAGCTAAACTGCCTGGATCAGCTAACTCCACCCCTCTGTTTAGACACAGGCATTGTATTTCAACTGAGTTCAAAGCTTCTAGGCATGCTCCAGCAGATAATCCCTATTCACTTTTGCATTTTACCAAATGAACAACAAACATAGATGATGCCATAAAAGGAATTGTGTGGGGGGAGTTAGAACTTCAGGGGTCCATTAATTAATGTGAGGATGGACATGATCCAATATAGTGCATCCTGTCCACGCACATCGATAAATGCCGACAGCATACGCTGTCAGCATTTATCATTGCACCAGCAGTTCTTGTGAACTGCTGGTGCAATACCACCCCCTGCAGATTCGTGGCTAGGCGGTGTTAATCAGCCCGATCGTATTCGGTCGGGCGGATTACTGTCCCCGACCGCTACCTCAGAGGTGGCGGACGAGTTAAGGAGCAGCGGTCTTAGGACCGCTGCTTCTTAACTTCCACATCAGCTGGAACTGAATCGGAGTGGGTCGGAGGCAATGAGCGCAATCTGACTAGCACAAAAATGAAAATCCTAGTGCAGTTTTCACTATACTAAAACGCAAAATACCACCCCACTTGTAATCTAGCCCATAATGTACATTTATTTGCTTATATGCAGCTTAAAAAGCAATAACCATTATTTTTGTTTGTCTGCATATTATATTCATTTTTTACTTTAAAATTAAATTTTAGAATTGTTGAATCAGCTGGTTTTACTAGAATTGCATATGCTTTAAAATTGTTTATGTATCTTGATAGAGAGTAAACCTAGATGAAAGCTGTAAGAGAAAATCCTTTTCCATTTGACTTTCTTCTTAGAACACTGTGTAGGTGGAAACATTTCCATGGCAACAAACTGCTCGTGGTAATGCAAAATGGAATGTTTTCTAATTATAACAAATTCCTATAATTTCTTAAAGGTCTATTCTCAATTACCAAGATAATCTGGAGATGCAATAAAGTGAAAAGAGTCATAATTATAGCATGTCAACAATGCTCTTAATAAGGTTACTTTCTTCAAATGCATCCTAAAAACTAAAGAGTATACTGCACATCTAGTGTATTTCCTATTAAAATCATCTCATAATGTTATATTAAAAGTGGTACTGAAATCAATATTTTAAAAAAATAGGAAGGAGCCGCTTTATGTTACATTTTGCTTGTTTTTTTTTTTGCATAATGATTTCATAATCAAATCACATTTATAGCGCAGCTTTACAAATACAAAACGTGACACTTCCTGTAACATAATACTTTATTTTACTGAACCTTATATTTTAAAGTAATTACCTCTTCTTAAAATCAAGAATATTAGTCAACTCCCCTTAGTGAGATACACAGTCCCCAATATAAAAATTGCCTTTACAACAATCCCTGAGGAGCCTCATAACACTGACGAGGCATATTGTAGAATTTAAAAATGACATGACTAAGGGCCTATTGCAGGCCTGAAACATTGTTTGTTTGCAGCTATGGACCCAGTTGCAAAATTAAGGTATTTTGCTAAATTTCTTAAAGAGTTATTTAAATATATGTCTCATTAATTTATTCACAAATATATATATATATATATATATATATATATATATATATATATATATATATACAGGGCTATATACACCGGTACTGAGTACCCCCAGCTCTGCCAACTCATGAGGTAATATTTGTAATCATCATGTAAATACTCACAAGCAATACATCAAACATTGTAAATAATGTTGTCCCTTTGCTTTTCTCACAGTTACTGAGAATATATAAATACATAAATCAATGAATACCGACCGGCACCTTTTTTTTTGAGTACCGGCACCTTTTCTTTTATAAAAAAAGCACTGTTTGTATATGTATATGTGTATGTATATATATATATATATATATATATATATATATATATATATATATATATATAAACTTCAAAGAAAGAAGAGGCACTCACAGGGCTTTAATGAACATTATTTTTATTAGTAATTCATCAACAAAGTTTCATGTAATGTTTCGGTCCTCACAGGGACCTTTGTATATATTTATATTATACCTGGATATTGGTATATACAGATATATTTAGTAATATCTATTTAAAAATACTTAGAACATATTCTACTATGTGCAGAACATAGGGATATATAATATTTACAGTAAATACACTGTATAACACTATTAAATATTTCATAAATATTCATATAAACATATATACAGTACATATCTGTCTGTCCATCTATCTATCTATCTATCTATCTATCTATCTATCTATCTATCTGCTTCAATATGAAGTTAAATGGTGTCTTATATGTATCTTATTACTTGATTGTACAATAAAGAATAAGTATAGAATAAATTTATATATTTCACTCATTCAAACATGTCAAACAGAGACAGAATTAAGGCATTTCTTAGGAAATTGTTTGGCATGCATTACAATTTATTGTGTACACTGCATTTTCATTGTTACCAATCAGAACAGAACTGGCTCTATTTTCACAATGATAGAAAAGTGAATTCTTAAGTTAATCAATATAAAAATGTATACTAAAAATATATTATATAATCGTGGATATCATTGTTTCCTTTAGTTCATTTTGAATTCTTTAAGTTTGCTTTGTTATTAGCCACCAACACTTTACTTTACTAGACTAGTGTTTCAAAACTCCAGTCCTCAAGTACCCATTATAGACCAAATTTTCACGATCAATTAATTAGAGCACATGTGAAATAATTAGCTGAAGAATGACAGCAGGTTATTAACCATGGTCACTGTTCAGCTGATTATTTCAACTGTGCTCTAGTTCAGATATAATACAAATCAGGCCTGTTAGGGGTATTTGAGGACTAGACCATATTATATTTGGACTTTAGTAAAGCTATGGAGTACAGCAATGAGCAATCCAATAGAGCAAGAGGTATGTACAGCTTTATATAGCATATTTTCCTAGTGTGCTGCTTGACACTGCATGGGTGGCTACACAAATAATCAGAAAGTGTGCTAGATGTACATTCATTTATTGTGTAAAACCCTAATATACAGTGTGTATATATATATATATATATATATATATATATATATTATATATACTCTTGTTATTTTGATATACAGTGGGGCAAAAAAGAATTTAGTCAGCCACCAATTGTGCAAGTTCTCCCACTTAAGAAGATGAGAGAGGCCTGTAATTTTCATCATAGGTATACCTCAACTATGAGAGACAAAATGTGGAAACAAATCCAGACAATCACATTGTCTGATTTGGAAAGAATTTATTTGCATATTATGGTGGAAAATAAGTATTTGGTCACCTACAAACAAGCAAGATTTCTGGCTCTCACAGACCTGTATCTTCTTCTTTAAGAGGCTCCTCTGTCCTCCACTCATTACCTGTATTAATGGCACCTGTTTGAACTTGTTATCAGTATAAAAGACACCTGTCCACAACCTCAAACAGTCACACTCCAAACTCCACTATGGTGAAGACCAAAGAGCTGTCGAAGGACACCAGAAACAAAATTGTAGACCTGCACCAGGCTGGGAAGACTGAATCTGCAATAGGCAAGCAGCTTGGTGTGAAGAAATCAACAGTGGGAGCAATAATTAGAAAATGGAAGACATACAAGTCCACTGATAATTTCCCTCGATCTGGGGCTCCACGCAAGATCTCACCATGTGGGGTCAAAATGATCACAAGAACGGTGAGCAAACATCCCAGAACCACACAGGGGGACCTAGTAAATGACCTGCAGAGAGCTGGGACCTACGTAACAAAGGCTACCATCAGTAGCACACTACACCGCCAGGGACCCAGATCCTGCAGTGCCAGACGTGTCCCCCTGCTTAAGCCAGTACATGTCCGGGCCCGTTTGAAGTATGCTAGAGAGCATTTGGATGATCCAGAAGCGGATTGGGAGAATGTCATATGGTCAGATAAAATTAAAGTAGAACTGTTTGGTAGAAACACAACTCGTCGTGTTTGGAGGAGAGAGAATGCTGAGTTGCAACCAAAGAACACCATACCTACTGTGAAGCATGGTGGTGGCAACATCATGCTTTGGGGCTGTTTCTCTGCAAAGGGAACAGGACGACTGATCCGTGTACATGAAAGAATGAATGGGGCCATGTATCGTGAGATTTTGAGTGCAAACCTCCTACCATCAGCAAGGGCATTGAAGATGAAACGTGGCTGGGTCTTTCAGCATGACAATGATCCCAAACACACCGCCCGGGCAACGAAGGAGTGGCTTCGTAAGAAGCATTTCAAGCTCTTGGAGTGGCCTAGCCAGTCTCCAGATCTCAACCCCATAGAAAACCTTTGGAGGGAGTTGAAAGTTTGTGTTGCCCAGCAACAGCCCCAAAACATCACTGATCTAGAGGAGAACTGCATGCAGGAATGGGCCAACATACCAACAACAGTGTGTGACAACCTTGTGAAGACTTACAGAAAACGTTTGACCTCTGTCATTGCCAACAAAGGATATATAACAAAGTATTGTGATGAACTTTTGATATTGACCAAATACTTATTTTCCACCATAATATGCAAATAAATTATTTCCAAATCAGACAATGTGATTGTCTGGATTTGTTTCCACATTTTGTCTCTGATCGTTGAGGTATACCTATGATGAAAATTACAGGCCTCTCTCATCTTCTTAAGTGGGAGAACTTGCACAATTGGTGGCTGACTAAATACTTTTTTTGCCCCACTGTATAAATATATATATATATATATATATATATATTTATATTGAGCTATTGCAATTGCTTATGTCAGCAGGAACATACTGCAAATGCCATCAGCCAACTACAGACTCATAAGTACGTACTGTGAATTCTTGTGCATGCTTAGTGGGAGCTGGTGTCTCACACAAGTGTGCACACAAAGGAGCCTATTTTCAAGCTCCATATGGAGCTTGAACCCCTGTGTTTCTGGTGAGCCTTCAGGCTCGCCAGAAACACAAGTTATGAAGCAGCGATCTAAAGACCACTGCTCCATAACCTGTCCTCCTGCTCTGAGGAGGCGGACAGAGATCGCAGGAAATTGACCTGATCCAAAACGATCGGGTTGATTGACACCCCCTGCTAGCAGTTGAGAATCTGCAGGGGGTGGCGTTGCACCAGCAGTTTACAAGAACTGCTGGTGCAATGCTGAATGCGGAGAGCGTATTGCTGTCCGCATTCAGCAATGTCTGTTAGACATGATCCGCGGATCGGATCATGTCGGACAGACATTTGATAAATAGGCCCCATAATGAATGTGCACAATTTGATAATGCAGGTAAATTGTAGTATCTTACATATGCATGCACTATCTGAATCATGAACATTTAATGTTGACTTTAACATCCCTTAAATCTAGGTTATAGAGAGTATATGACTATTTTCACCAGAAACAGAATTTTGCTAATTTTACAATCAAAGATAAAATATTTTAGTAACAAAGCTATTGATGTAAAGATTATAAGAACTTTCAGAACTAAAGAACAACCTTTAATACTGTAAAAGTAATATTAATTGTAAAATACTACATTTTTCCATAGAATGCAACCTAATTCATTTTGTGGTTTAAATTACAGTATTATAGCTTTAACAAAGCAACTGCAATGGAAATAACATAAAATTATTAAAGTTGTCTTCATTTCTAGTATTCAGTGTGCCAATACCAAACATTTATTCTATGCACACAATTTTTATTTCAACATTAACAGAAAGAAATACAGTGCTCTTTCAATGTAATTCAATAAAACCCAGTGTGTGTAAGTCAAAACAATTTAATGCTTAATGGTTACATTTAAAGAAGAATAAAGTTCTTTGTAAGCTTAACAATTAGCGGAAATCTTTCTTCTTTTCTTTTTTGTAAATGATTACTAAGTATATTTTATTTACAGTTTTAGAGTAACTCTTAAGCATGCTGTTAAATCTTTAGTGGTGTTTGTTGAGCACAAACATGCTTTGTATAATTTGTGTTATTTGTTTTTTCTGTACAAATTAAAAGAGTATTGGGGGTAAAGAACTAAGAAAAACAATGTTCCTAAATTATAAATAAAATAGCAGACCAAGCCAAAATCAATTGTTAACTGAACCATTGTTCTTAGTCTTGTCACCATGTTCCCAAGTAACATATAGTTGAATTTTGGCTGACATTCGTTTTGCATTTGGCACTTGGTTACAGAGCAAAACATTTTAAATACAAGTGTTGTTAACTGATATGTTAGTCTACAGCAGAGTGATGTGCATTTGCCATGCGTTTCTACAGAAATATAACCATTATTTCCCCTCTAAAAATAATATAAATATTTAATACGTCAACTTATTATATTAGAGAAGTTATGCTTCATAGAAATATGTTAGTTCAAACTCATCTCTTAGTCATGTGCATAAACAATGTTACATATTTTTATATTTGTTTCAATGAGCTCCTGATATCAGTTTAGGATATTTTGCTGAAATCATTAGTAATTTACTTGTTATGTTTAAGTTAACAGGAAACATTCAGTAAGAGTAACCAATGACACATTTGGATTCCTCATTAATGTTTTTGAAGAAGTTCCAGCAAAAGCATTGCTTAGGTTCTTAAACATTTAACCCCCATATCAACACAAGTATAGAAGCTTGGTTTCAGAAGGCTATAGCTCATCTTGCAACCCATTTTTTTTCTTTAATGATTCAGAGAGTGCATGTGATTTTAAACACCTTTCCAATTTACTTCTAATATAAAATTTGTTTTATTCTCTTGGTATCCTTTGTTGAAAATTATACCTAGGTAGACTCAGGAGCTGATGATTGATGGCTACACATATATACTTCATGTTATTGGCTCATGCATGTACATTTCTGTTTCTTCAACAAAGGATACCAAGAGAATGAAGCAAATTAGATAATAGAAGTAAATTGGAAAGTTGTTTAAAATTATATTCTTTATCTGAATCATGAAAGAAAAACATTAGGTTTCATGTCCCTTTAAAGGAATAGTCTAGTCAAAATTAAACTTTCATGATTCAGATAGAGCATGCCATTTTAAAGCAACTATCTAATTTACTCCTATGATCATTTTTTCTTCATTCTCTTGGTATCTTTATTTGAATGCAAGCTTAGGAGCAGGCCCATTTTTGGTTCAGCACCTGGGTAGCACTTGCTAGGGAGGGTGGTCATTTTGATACACTGAATTCTACCCCACCATGAAATTGGTTTACTTGCCAATCTTGTTGCGTAGATTGTAAGAGGGGTGTATAGTTCTTTTCAAATAAGGAGTTCGTGTTCGAGGAAAGGTGAATACCTAAATATTTTAAGGTTTTTGTTTGTAATTTTAGTGGAGAAATGGAAGCTAGTGTTTGGAAAGTTTCATGTGGAAGATTGACATTGAGGATTTCCAACTTGAGTGGATTTATTCAAGTTTGAAAATTGGCTAAATGAAGACATCTCTTTCATGATTTCTGGCACTGTTTGGAAAGGGTGCGACACCAAAAAGGTCACGTCATCCGCGTATAATGCAATTTTAAAATTGTGTGGTCATTTCTATTCCTTTAATGTTTTGGTTCAGTCTAACCCGCACGGCCAACACCTCCATAGTTAGTAACTGTATTTTTTAATGTATCTTTGATTTGTTTTGTGAAACTTTTTAGTTTTGCGAAACAGTTAACCAGAGCTCTGAGGAATGGTAATCATTCAAGCGTAAATCACGGTTGCGCTGAAGCAAACGCATTAACTTTCAACTCATAATATAAGCAGTAAGCCTGAAAAGCGCAAACACCAGTGATAAACCCCTTACCAGTTGTGCGCAAATGTTTGCACTTTACTCATAATCTGGGTTTATGAATTTTAGGTCCATGTTCACATATTCAGAAAACTTCAGAAGAAAAACATTTTTAAATTCAATCCATGATCCTAAAATAATCACATTAAAAAGCTTAAAGGGACACTGAACCCAATTTTTTTCTTTAATACTTTAGATAGAGCATGAAATTTTAAGCAACTTTCTAATTTACTCCTATTATCAAATTTTCTTTATTCTCTTGGTATCTTTATTTGAAATGCAGGAATGTAAGTTTAGATGCCGGCCCATTTTTGGTGAACAACCTGGGTTGTCTTTGCTGATTGGTGGATAAATTAATCCACCAATAAAAAAGTGCTGTCCAGAGTGCTGAACTAAGAAAAAAGCTTAGATGCCTTTTTTTTCAATTAAAGATAGCAAAAGAACGAAGAAAAAATGATAATAGGAGTAAATTAGAAAGTTGCTTAAAATTGAATGTTCTATCTGAATCACAAAAGAAAAATATTGGGTTCAATGTCCCTTTAAGGGAACTGTGATCCTTTAAAACTGTATGTGTAATAGGGATGGGCAAATGTGTAAATTTCCGAATTCGAATATTAGAACGAATGTTATTACCGAAATTCTAATTACAAATCCGAATGTTGATACGAATGAATATTCTTAAAATTCTATAATCAAATGCTATTTACAGTTTTCGAATGTCACTTTTGAAATTGAATGTTTATAATTAGATCGAATGTCCACATTCGAAATTTCGAATTTAACATTCTATTTAACAAATACTATTCAGAAGTTCAATAGTTCATGTGGTAGGGAATCTAGTAAATTGATACATAATAGATACAAATATATCCATTTGAATGTTTCTATTTCAATCGAATATTGCATAATTCGAATATTACATTGAAAGAAAGCATTAGAAATACTATTACAAACATATAAATTCAATTTTTTCGAATTCGAATATTGCATAATTCGAATATTACATTTAAAGAAATCATTAGAAATACTATTACAAATATATAATATTCTAATGTAATCGTAAAATTTGAAACCGAACATTTGAAAATCGAATGTTAGAATGTTATTTAAACATTCGAAATTCGATTCGAACGAACAAATGTGTTACAATTTGTTTCATTTCTCGAATGTTGCAAAACATTCGCCCATCCCTAATGTGTAATCAAGGGTTCAGTGCCTATTTGCTAGTTTGTAATAATTGAATGTGCTGCTTTTTGAAATTTCAAGCAGAAAATACTTCATTGTTTGGAAATAAATTCACACAAAAGCACGCACACGTACACACATTTTTAGATATAATAATAAAGCATCCAATGGGCTAGTTTATATTGTTTTATTATTTTATGTTTTTTATCAATTATTTTTCTATGTGTCATATTTTTAAGATGAGGATAAGTAAAGCTATTATATTCTGAGTTCAAATGCATAAATCATTAGCTATTGCTATAAGCTTCCATAAACAGATTGTTACCTTAGTTACATGCTAATAAACTATCAGAACCTACACATATTTTACTACTAGTGGTTTACTTCTGTTAATCCTTATCCTGACTAAAACAAAATAAACACAATATTCATTTACTTTAAGTAAACTTAATAGAAAAAGTGCAACAGTTTATGTTTAAATGATTTTTATTAAGTTATAAGCGTGTCATCATTTTACAATAACTGGTGAATAGAATACAAAACATTTAAGTCATTTCCAAGTATAATACAAAGTCATTGCCAATAGGAGTCGTATTGCTTACATTGCATTCTTACCTCTTTATCTTGGAGAGAGAGAGGTTATCAGTTATATATAGCTCCAATTCTTATAATAACAAAATAAATTGTATGATTGTAGACAATGTCTAGAACGTGATGTATGTCACCACAAATTTAATAAAAGTAAAGAGAGGAGAAAAAATAACTAATAGAAGAAGAGAAGAGAAAGGAAAAGAGGGGAGGGGGAGGACGTTGTCTCGTCAGATGATCAGGTTATCTGAACAGGAGGTATATGTTTGCCGAAGTCTCATGGTTATCTTTATGTACAAAAATCATATGTTGTCTGCTATATTGAAAGTCTCATTAAGGGGTGGGAAAGTTTCTTTATTTAGGGCTATATAATATTATATTGTGTCAATTGTTATCATGTAGCATCCAATAACACCATGGGTGCCATGTACTAAGAGGCGGGCGGACAGCTTCTTAACTCGCGAAGCTGTCCGTCCGCCTCCGCTACACACGGCCAGCGGATCTATTGATCCGCTTGCCCGTATGTACCATTACACACTCATCGGAGTGTTAATGCCCGCCCCTTCAATCGCGCGACCAATCACGCAACTGAAGGGGCTGTCAATCACCGAGAGCGAGCGTGCTCTCTGTGATTTTGCTTCACCACCTAAGAGGTGGCGTAGGCTGTAGGAAGCAGTGGTCTAATGATCGCTGCTTCTTACATTGCGGGAAGCAGGCTCGCATATGCGAACCTGCCCCGCAAAGGCTCCGGAGCAGCTTTCGCTGCTTCGTACATGGAGCCCCATGTCTTTTGAAAGTTGTCTGTGGTGTTTTGTAGCCAAGCTACTTGTTCTGACATTTTATAGATGTGGGGGCTCTTTCTTTCCAGCATCTTGCAATGCATATTTTTGTAGCTGCACAGATGATTCTTAAGAATTGATTAATATGGGTATTATATTTAAGGATCTTTTCATGCAGTAATGCTTGTGGCGCAGTCAATTGCATCGGCTCATCTAATAGTCTGCCTAAGAAATGTGACAATCTATTCCAGATCCTGGCTATATCTTGGCATTCCCACCACATGTGGAGATATGTACCTCCACGTGTGGTACAGCCTCAGTAGCAAAGCCGTGAGTTGTGGGTTTTTGTGTGGGAGGTAATAATTGGTGAAAAGTGCAACAGTTTAGACTCGCTAATTCATGTTTGCTAAATAGATTCCTAATGTATTTATTTATTTCAAATGTTTGTTCTATAGTAATTCAGAAAACATTGGGACAGTAATAAAGGCAGAAAAAAAACCATATAGCAGAATATGGCCTAGTTTCCATAGATGTGGTAAAATGTAGAAACTGGTGATAAAAAACATCTCTCTCCACTAAAGTCTAAGGAGATTTTTTTATGTTACCACCAATTTCAAGACTTTACCACCTAAATTGAAACAAGGGCTAAGTTAGGTATTAGACAGTTCTGCTTTTTGGTTAATTTTCATCTTTTTTCATTTTTTACATATTTTTCAAGCAGGTTTTTTTTTTTACAAATAGTAATACCTGATTACATTTCAAATATGTTTTTCTTAAATTTATAATCACATATATTTGAGTAGAACAACATTTGTTTTATGACTGTCTATATATTTTGACACTAATTACTTCAAGATATCATATCACTGAACAAAATGATATGCAAAGAATGCCAAAGCTAACTTCATGGAACAAATACAGAATAAGCAAGCTAAATATTCATGCACTGAACATCTGGCTATGAAGTGCTGTTTGCAAAATGTATATTAAAGCACAGCATTATCATAAACATTGAGATTTAAGAACAAAAAGACCAACTTTTGCTATTGTAATGTATTACGCCATCTATTTATTACCTCTCTATAACTGTGGGTATCTCTCTCTGTAAACATATAAGTATTTATTCTGCATCTCTGTTACTAATGCATTGCTATTAAAAAAAGTGTATAAAGCACAAAATATTAATTTGACTTGGAATATTATGTGGCAAATTTTAATACAGGCACATACTACTTTATATGTACAAAGGTAACCCTCTGAATTGTACACTCACATTATCTGTACTCAATGATATGAAGTAACAGTGTAAGCCTCTGTATATATCTGTATCTTTACATCCAGTCATAGTAGTTAATCTAAATTATTCTTAAAGGGATAGTAAACCCATTTTTTGTCTTTCTTGATTCAGATAGAGCATGCAATTTTAAGCAACTTTCTAATTTACTCCTATTATCATTTTTTCTTCATTCTCTTGGTATCTTTATTTGAAAAAGCAGGAATGTAAGCTTAAGAGATGGCCCATTTTTGGATCAGCACCCTGGGTAGCACTTGCTGATTGGTGGCTACATCTACACACCAATCATTAAGAGCTACTCAGGTGCTGAACCAAAAATGGGCCTACTCCTAAGCTTAATATTCCTGCTTTTCAAATAAAGATACCAAGAGAATGAAGAAAAATTGATAAAAGAAGTAAATTAGAACGTTGCTTACACTTGCATGCTCTATCTGAATCAAGAAAGAAACATATTGGGTTTACTATCCCTTTAAAGCATTTGGTATTAAGAATGTCCTTGTCTGTTATATAAGTGATAAATGTGTAGTCTGGTATAGTTATTCGTCCTGTCCTTACGCTTTTGAAAGGTCGCTAGTGCCTTCTTCATCAGAAGAAAAAAGTAATTACAGACTGGAGTGCGGCATTCCATGTTTTAAATATGGTGGCAGCACACCTTTTTCACACATATTAGACCTGATTGAGTTGATATAGCACATGATGTGTGACTTTGTTACGGCACGGCTAGCCAAGAAGTTGTTATGGTGAATTGAATTACTGAGTTCTATGTCTCCACTATTTCCTGATTAGACTGTGTGGTCACATGACCTAGTGACATCACAGACTTGCATGAGTGAGCCTGCACCTCATCTTTTGCTTAGTACATGGAGTCCATAATCTATATGATGCTAAAACAAAGTGCTTTGTGTCACTGTATTCTCCAACAAAAATAAAGCACCAAAAATATTTTATTTTTCCTGTGTTCATAAGTCCTTCAAAAGTGCAATGCGTAAGGCTAATAGATTAAATAAAGACATTTTATAGTTCTTAGAGGTGAAGTTTATAATTGCTATATCTTTTTATGCTTCTAAATTGTAAATTAATTTGTAGCAGTTGACTTAAACATACACTTTATTATATGTTAAATTGTCAATGTTGAATATTGAATAAACCATTTGTCTGCATTACTGGAGCATCCATGTAAGGGATTATACTGAAGGAACAAATTGGAGCACTGCATTATATTCAAACACGTCAAAGGATAATGGATATGATTGAAGAAGTTGCTCATTGTTCTGTCAGTGGGGATAAGTCGATTCAGAAAGGGATACTTAGGGAAGTAAGTGGGTCAAATTTAGAGGGGGGAGTAGTAGAAAGAGGAAGAGACAGACCAGTTCTGTGCTTTTATACACCAATAGATTTGCCAGAGGTTGGGGATATAATTCCAGATGCGGCAATGTCAGAGAGGGTTATTCTGCCTAACAATCTAGTGAACAGTCACAAAAGAGGGGCAAACAAGTCTGGGCCCAAAACAGGTGTTGTGCTTAAGAGACTCTATTATAAGGAATGTAGATAGAGCATTTTTTCATCTATAGCCCTTAAATAGAAAAGGTAGCTGTCTTACATGGGCTTAAGTTAGGTATATTTTGAAGTGCATAGATAAATTGTCAAAAGGATCTGGGTTTGATCCAGCAGTCACGGTGCATATTGGTACTAATGACAGAGGTAGAAATAGATAAAGTGTTCTAAAAAAATACTTTAGGGAGTAAACAACTTTCCAATTTACTTTTATCATTAAATTAGCTTTGTTCCCTTGGTGGTATTTTTCAAAAGCTACACCTAGGTAGGCTCAAACTTATATATAAAAAACATTGAAAACTGCCTCTTATCTCAGAGCATTTGGATTTTTTTTCACAGTTAGACAGTAATAGTTCATGTGTGTCATATAGATAATATTGTGCTCACTGCTGTGAAGTTATTTAGGAGTATGCACTGATTGGCTAAACTGCATGTCTGTCAAAATCACTGAGGTAAGGGAGCAGTCTGCAGATGCTTAGATAAAAGGTAATCACAGAGGTAAAACATATATTAATATAACTGTGTTGGTTATGCAAAACTGGGGAATGGGTAATAAAGGGATTATCTATTTTTTTAAACAATAAAAATTCTGGTTTAGACTGTCCCTTTAATTCCTGGTAAAACATGGTGTGAAAATGAGTGATTTGACTCTTTAGAGTGCCTGGCTGATTTTTTAGTTGGATACAATTTATATAGTAAGGATGGTGGTAATTATAAACACTGTGGGGACTTCAAGAATGCCTGGGATAAGCATAAAGATAAGCTACAAACAGATTAATCTGTGAATATGATACATCTGGAATATCTCAAATTATGGATGATGGAAGGGTACACTTAGAGTATGATACTTATTTAGGAGGGATAGAGGTGATTAAAGAGGAGGAGTATATTATAATCTGACATTAAACGTACAATAAAAATAGGTATTTATGATGATAAAAGAGATAATGGGGCCGATTTATTAAGCTGCGAATGCAGATGTTTCCGTGCTCGCCGGAAACAAAAGTTAAGAAGCAGCAGCTCCTTAACTCATCTGCCACCTCTGAGGTGGCGGACAGTAATCATCCCGATCAGATATGATCAGGATGATTGACACCCCCTGCCAATTGGCCGCGAATGTGCAGGGGCCGGCATTGCACAAGAATTTCACTAGAAATGTTTATACAATGGTAAATGTCTGCATTTAGCAATGTGGGGCTGACATGATCCGCTACACCGGATCATGTACGTCCATCATTTAATAAATCTACCCCAGTGTATTGAATTTAGGATTGAGTAGGGAAAAATCCCAAAAAATTATAAGAAACACAACATTTGTGACATGGAGAAAATTCAACTGCTAATACTAATAGGAAAGGCTGCTTATAATACCAATGTTAAAGGTACAGTTAAGTCAAAATTAAACTTTCATGATTCAGATAGGTCATGCAATTTTAAACAACTTTCCAATTTACTGTTATCATTAAATGTTGGGAATGGGTAATAAAGGGATTATCTATCTTTAAAAAAAAAATCTGGAGTAGACTGTCCCTTTAAGTGTTTAGTAATAATATTAAATGTTTAGTAATAATGAGAGAATTTAACTGACTCAAAATTGAAGCAGTGGATCTAGCAATACAGCTTAGAAAGAAAGATTTTTAAATACACTCAAATATAACTTAATGTGAATGGGGAAGGCTGAGATGCTAAAATAATTAATTTTATTTAGTATACCCAAGAGATGAATAAATGGGAAAGGCAGTGAAACAAACAAGAGCATACATGTCCATAACAATAACTGGGTTATCTCTAGATCAGTGTTTCCCAACTCCAGTCCTTAACAGGCCACATATTTATTATATCTTAACTAGAGTGCAGGGGAACTGATCAGCTGATGGGTGAACTGATTATTTTACCTGTGCTCTAGTTAAGATATAATGAAAATGCGGCCTATTAAGGGTCCGGAGGACTGGGTTTGGGAAACACTGCTCTAGATGATATCAGGAAAAACTAGATAATATCAAGGTAAATAAAACTCAAGTTCCAGGTGGAACATATCCAATGATTCTAAGAGCACTGTCATAGCCAAATCTCTACTCTCAATTTTTTTAAGACTTATCATGCTCAGGCATAGTGCCTCAAGACTAGCATAAAGCTGATATGGTGACACTTTTTAAAATGGGAAGCAGGGCTGATCCAGGAAGCTATAGACCAGTAAGCTTGACATCAGTAGTTGAAAACAAACAAAAAATAAGTGAACAATGCAAGCCAGCAGTATCTAAGGCTTTTAAGATACAAGCCTATGTTAAGAGACATAGGGCTCCAATATCAATTGATGGTTGAACAAGGTTCAATATTAAGCTTTTCACCCCACAAAAGGGACAGCAGTGAAGGGGTGCATTCCTTATCTTAGACTAAACACCTTTTATAAAATTGTTACTTGAAAATATTTACACATATCTTATTGGCAAGCTCACCTTATGAGTGTTAGAGTTAATGGATAGAGCAAGGAGACATACAAAAACTGATTAACATCATAGTTAGACTGACAGATGGATGGCTAGATAGATAGATAGATAGATAGATAGATAGATTAATTACTCTTGTTCTACTCACACTAAATTTATAAATAACATTTAGTAGTGTGGAATAGAGTATATCAGAGTAGCTTTAAACAGTTTATACCTGCCTAGATATAATGGAAATGTATTTGTAGATTTGACATTTTAAAAATCTCAAATGGTTTCAGAAGGCCAGATAATGAACTAAGAAGATGATGCTTAAATTGGTTCTTAGTGATATCTTTATGTTTGAACATATAAAAAGGGGGAAAATGTTCAATTACCAAAAACAATTATTTCAGACAGCAATAAATGTTAATGTTAATCAATGTGTGATCCCCAATAAATAATCTTTATTACTTAAAGTCCCTCAAGTTGGAACTGAATGTAACAAATCCTTTATTTCAATTTTATAATGATTTTATCAATAATATGATAGAAGAGATATACAGGGAGTGCAGAATTATTAGGCAAATGAGTATTTTGACCACATAATCCTCTTTATGCATGTTGTCTTACTCCAAGCTGTATAGGCTCGAAAGCCTACTACCAATTAAGCATATTAGGTGATGTGCATCTCTGTAATGAGAAGGGGTGTGGTCTAATGACATCAACACCCTATATCAGGTGTGCATAATTATTAGGCAACTTCCTTTACTTTGGCAAAATGGGTCAAAAGAAGGACTTGACAGGCTCAGAAAAGTAAAAAATAGTGAGATATCTTGCAGAGGGATGCAGCACTCTTAAAATTGCAAAGCTTCTGAAGCGTGATCATCGAACAATCAAGCGTTTCATTCAAAATAGTCAACAGGGTCGCAAGAAGCGTGTGGAAAAACCAAGGCGCAAAATAACTGCCCATGAACTGAGAAAAGTCAAACGTGCAGCTGCCAAGATGCCACTTGCCACCAGTTTGGCCATATTTCAGAGCTGCAACATCACTGGAGTGCCCAAAAGCACAAGGTGTGCAATACTCAGAGACATGGCCAAGGTAAGAAAGGCTGCAAGACGACCACCACTGAACAAGACACACAAGCTGAAACGTCAAGACTGGGCCAAGAAATATCTCAAGACTGATTTTTCTAAGGTTTTATGGACTGATGAAATGAGAGTGTGTCTTGATGGGCCAGATGGATGGGCCCGTGGCTGGATTGGTAAAGGGCAGAGAGCTCCAGTCCGACTCAGACGCCAGCAAGGTGGAGGTGGAGTACTGGTTTGGGCTGGTATCATCAAAGATAAGCTTGTGGGGCCTTTTCGGGTTGAGGATGGAGTCAAGCTCAACTCCCAGTCCTACTGCCAGTTTCTGGAAGACACCTTCTTCAAGCAGTGGTACAGGAAGAAGTCTGCATCCTTCAAGAAAAACATGATTTTCATGCAGGACAATGCTCCATCACATGCGTCCAAGTACTCCACAGCGTGGCTGGCAAGAAAGGGTATAAAAGAAGAAAATCTAATGACATGGCCTCCTTGTTCACCTGATCTGAACCCCATTGAGAACCTGTGGTTCATCATCAAATGTGAGATTTACAAGGAGGGAAAACAGTACACCTCTCTGAACAGTGTCTGGGAGGCTGTGGTTGCTGCTGCACGCAATGTTGATGGTGAACAGATCAAAACACTGACATAATCCATGGATGGCAGGCTTTTGAGTGTCCTTGCAAAGAAAAGTGGCTATATTGGTCACTGATTTGTTTTTGTTTTGTTTTTGAATGTCAGAAATGTATATTTGTGAATGTTGAGATGTTATATTGGTTTCACTGGTAAAAATAAATAATTGAAATGGGTATATATTTGTTTTTTGTTAAGTTGCCTAATAATTATGCACAGTAATAGTCACCTGCACACACAGATATCCCCCTAAAATAGCTATAACTAAAAACAAACTAAAAACTACTTCCAAAACTATTTAGCTTTGATATTAATGAGTTTTTTGGGTTCATTGAGAACATGGTTGTTGTTCAATAATAAAATTAATCCTCAAAAATACAACTTACCTAATAATTCTGCACTCCCTGTATACAAACACCTGAAAGTCCATAGGTTAAAACTGTACTTTTTTGTGTTTTACTGGACATAATGTTTTATGAAGACTAAAAAATATGTTGTAGGTCTAGTATTAACACCAAGTTAGAAGATTTGCTCTTGATAGACTCATCAAAGCTTAAATTGACATTAACAGCTGTATTTAATATTAAAACGAAATAATTAAATAAAAGTATTAGGGTTAGGTATTCACTGTTTTCTGTTAAGTCGTAGTAATATAAGCTATACATAATAAAAATGCTTGGTCCTCAGAGACAGTGTAGTAATTTTACAAAATGAAAAAAAAAAAAAATACTGTTGATTTCAGTGTAAGTCTATTATATTTGAGACATTAACATACCTTTTAATTTTTTTATACATCAAATGTTAAATTCAGTATTTAAATGTTATGTTTAATATAGTAAAGTTTGAAGTTCGTTTTGAAGATGGTAAATTAGATTTATAGATTTATTTCAAGGGTAAAGCATTTGTCAAGGGGAAGATGTGTTCATTAATATTAATGTCAAGAAATAAACATTCACGTATCTCTTATTGTCCCATTTAATAGTAATACAAATTCTATAAAGTGAACTTTACATTCTATACTATTGGAAAATTTGACAACAATATATCCTGTATAAGAAAACAAATAAATAATAGTTACTGCCTAAACAGTAAATTGTTACAAAGGAAATATAAACACACAAAAACGTAAGTTTACACAATTTTCATAGTTTAAAAGTATTATTTGAATAATATGAACTGAGCATGTGCAAGAATTTAAACAACAGCCAAGAAATTTTACTCAACCATGTGTTTTTAAAGTTTAGAATTTAAAAAGTCTTAAAAATTTTTGAAAAGCACAAGAAAACGTGTATTATGCTTAACTGCAATACAGTTTTTGAATTACAGTGTTAAATTGCTCCCACAAATGAAAAGCATGTTAATAATTGCAAGTTTTTTGAACAATTTGGAATAAGTTTGAATTTGAAAATCCCTTGAAAACAAAAGAAATGCACTTTCCATTGGAATTGACCTCTTTATTTGTTATTGTGTTCATTGTATAGCTGGAAATATTGCATATTTTATTTAGAACATTTTACATTTATTTTGCCTAAATAAGCAAATGTTTCTCATTAGCACACATCGCTAAAATGGTATTTTATATGAACAAATCACTTTTGAATATATATTTGAATTTTACAAGCTCCCACAATATTTTAATTTACATGCAACTAGATGATTTTTAAAATTGAGATCTGATTAGTGCTTTGGTGACTTTTTGAGATAAGCAGTGCACAGACATCAAATGTAGCTGTGAAAGGAGATATCCCACTGATTAAATTTATGGAATTTTGTATATCAATTTCAAACAGACTATAAATTTGATATGCTTCTTTGTTATTAAAATATTCTTTTTAAATGGGTTAGTAATGTATTATATTCAATTTGTATAAAACTACGAAATACCTGTATCTACTTTGCTATTCCAAATATATATATATTTTTTGCAAAACAATTATATGTTTGGAATAAAAGCATGTCAGTTGAAGGGGCATGGATGTAAATCAGTAATATTTTAGCTTATACAATAGAATATTCTGACCATAGTTAAGTATCAACAATTAATAAAGTTAAATAATAATAATATGTATTTGTAATTAGCCTGTACAATTTGCAGTGCTATACAAGAGGTACAATAAATGAAAACATGCCGGGTATGAGCAGACTGAGAGTGCAGTAAGCAATTAGTTGAAAATCAACATACATTTTTACTTCAGAAACACCTAGATTACAAGTTGTGCGTTTGTGTTTTAACACTGAAAAATTGTAATTTCAGCGTTAAAACAGCACCGCAGCTATACAGCAAGCCTTTTAGCCTGTAATGCAACGTCAGTCTAGCACACATAAAAGTTACATTTTTTTCATGGGACTTCCATCGCGCAGCCATTACGAGTTTTATGGTGAGGCTAAAAAGCTTGTGTTCCAGCCTATACCGACAAGATCAGTTTTTGCCATCTGAGAGCAGTAGTTATGAGTTTTATGCAGCAAAACGGTTACATAAAACTCATAATTAAAGTGTTACAAAGTACACTAACACCCATAAATTACCTATTAACCACCAAACCGAGGCCCTCCCGCACCGCAAATACTATATTAAAGTTATGAACCCCTAATCTGCTGCTCCCGACATTGCAGCCACTAATAAAATGTATTAACCCCTATTCCGCCGCTCCCCGACATCGTCACCACTATACTAAAGTTATTAAGCCCTACACCGCCACCACTATAATAAACCTATTAACCACAAGCCCACACAAAAAATATACTAAATTAAACTATTAACCCCTAAACCGAAAGCCCCCCACATCGCAATAAACTAATTTAAACTAGTAACCCCTAAACCTAATGCCCCCTAACTTTATATTAAAATTACAATTTCCCTATCTTAAATTCAATTAAAACTTAACTGACAAATTAAAAAAACTAAGTTTAAACTAACAATTAAACTAATGTAATTATTAAACTAAAATTAAACTAACTACCAATTAAAAAAAACTAAAATACTAAAAAAATCCTAACACTGCTCTAGAAATTACAAACTATCTAATTACAAAAAATAAAAAAGGCTAAATTACAAAAAATAAACACTAATTTACGAAAAATAACAAATTAAATTACCAATCATAAAAAAGAATTACACCTAATGTAATAGCTCTATAAAAATAAAAAAGTCCACCCAAAATAATAAAAAAAAAAACCTAGCCTACAATAAACTACAAATAGCCCTTAAAAGGGCATTTTGTAGGACATTGCCCTAAGTTAAACAGCTCTTTTACCTGTAAAAATACAAAGACCCCCCAACAGTAAAACCCACCACCCAACCAACCCCCCAAAATAAAAAAAAAAAAATAACTCTAACTAAAACCTAAGCTACCCATTGCCCTGAAAATTTTGTATGGGCATTGCCCTTAAAAGGGCATTTAACTCTTTTGCATTGCCCTGAAAAGGGCATTTAGCTCTTTTACGAATAGCTCAAACCCTAAACTAAAAAAAAAAAACACCCATAAAGCTTAAAAAATCCTAACACTAACCCCCGAAGATCCACTCACAGATTCTGAAGTCCCGCTTGAAGGATCTTCATCCCGGTGGCTCCATCTTCATCCAGGCAGCTCCATCTTCATCCAGGCGGCATCTTCTATCTTCATCCCGGCAGCATGGAGCGGGTCCATCCTGAAGACATCCGACGTAAAGCATCCTCTTCATATGGTCGTCGCCGTATACTGAATCTTCAATGCAAGGTACGTGATTCAAAATAGCGTCCCTTACATTCCTATTGGCTGATTTGATTTTGGAAATTCAAATCAGCCAATAGGATGAGAGCTACTGAAATCCTATTGGCTGTTCAAATCAGCCAATAGGCTGAGAGCCACTAAAATTCTATCGGCTGATTTGAACAGTGGGTTAGGCAATCAAAAGCTAGTTTTTCCAGTATTTCTTTTAAGCTAGCGGGAGCAGTTATATGGGGTGGTAGTTTGCAGGAAAGTTAGGGTCAAGGGAGGGTTTTTGAGGATGGGGTGACCTTTGCATGTTTGAAGGAGGCAGGGAATGAGCCTGTAGAAAGGGATAGGTTGAATATATGAGTAAGAGCCGGGGTGAGGGTGGGAGACAAAAGGTATTAGATGTGCAGGAATAGGGTCAAGTGGGCAGGTAGTGAAATGAGAGGAAGACAATATGAAAGCCACTTCACTCTCAGTGGTTGGGAGGAGGATGCAGAGAGTGGCAGAGGGGGTGACTGGGAGCAAAGTTGTGAGATTGCAGGCTTGTGTTGGGATGTTTCTTCAGATGGTTAGTGTTTTATTGAAAAAGTAGTCAGCCAGGTCTTGAGCACTGAATGCAGATGAGGGGTGTGGTGCAAGTGGGTAGAGGAGAGGTTTGAAAATGGAGAAGAGTCTTTTAGGGTTTGAGGAGTGAGTGGATAGAAGAGAAGTAGGTTTGCTTAGTTAGGTGAAGGGCAGAGGTGTAAGAGTGAAGAATGAAGTCAGGTTCAGAGCGGGACTTCCTCCAGGCATGTTCAGCAGTTTGGGAGCATTTTTGCAGGAGGCATGTTTGCTGGGAGTGCCAGGGCTGGAGCTGACGACGTGGGACTTTGCAAAGTTGGGGCGGAGCGAGAGTGTCAAGCGCAGAGGAGAGGGTATTGTTATAGTGGGTTATAGCAAGGTCAGGGCAGGATATCATGGAAGTGTGGGGGAGGCGTATTTGAATAAGGTTGGAGAGTAGGGGAGGGTCTACAGTGTGCAGATTTCTACAGGTGCGGGGACGAGGGGGGGAAGTAGGCTTAGTCTGTATATTAAGATTAAAGATGAGCAGATATATATATACATATATATATATCTATATATATACATATAAAGGTAACAAAGGCAGAGTGCAGCAGACGAAATTGATTAAAAAGTCCAAACTTTAATACAAATAAGTTAAAAGTCCACAACATCCATGGGAACAGTAAGTGAGACACAGTCACTTGTGCAAAACGGCTGACATGTTTCGACCCTCAGGTCGTAATCATAGCTGTTTAAGGAAACACCTAACAACCTATTTAAGGGAGTAGGTTACATCTCATTGGTTAAAAGATAATGAATTAAAAATTCAACAAGGTGTGTCAATAGGTAATTTCATTGCCTGCTCAAACAATTTAATTTAAAGTGCCCTATACAAAAAATACTTTATATTAAAGTGTAAATGAGTCACTGGGTAAACCAGTTAAGGGAAAATACATAGATAAATGAATTGACATTATGTTAAATGTTCATAGTATACATTATGTATCATATACAACACTATATTTGATGAATGCAGAAATACTTGAGTTTTAAGAATAGAAACTTAAGTGAACTAAATCACTAGATGACTATTGGAAATGGTAAGCTAAATATCAATACATGATAGTAAAAAACATCTTGTTTAAGAAAAGTATTAAGAGTAAACCATAAAATGAATAGAGTATGAGAATATATTGGTTTACATAACAAAAATCTTTGTATACTTTTCATATTTCATATATATAGCTCACTGAAGTGTACATATGAGAGTAGCAAAAACAGGACTAGCAATTGTGGTTCTTGCACAAAAGCGAATTGAGAATGAATATGAATACGCTGCAGAAGAGGGAGATAACCATCGGACAAAAGCCCCAAAAATGACTACTATTTCCAAAAATTGATTAAGTCATATTCAGAGTTAAGACCATTTGGCACCCTAGTTTGGAGCTTGAAAATCCAGTACATCTCCCTCTTCTGCAACAATTTCTCTCAGTCGCCACCTCTAGGGGGGCAAAAAACCCTTTCTATAGCTTGCCATCTCAGGGTACTAATGTTTTTGTCATGACAGCGGGCAAAATGTCTAACAAGTGGAGTACTAGCCTCACCTGCCTGTATTGTAGACAGGTGGTTTCTGATACGAACTTTTACCTCGTTAGTAGTGAGGCCTACATATTGTAGGTGGCATGATGTACAGGTTAGCAGGTATATCACATATGTGGTAGTACATTTCAAACAGCTGGTAATTGGGAAAATTTCCCCTGTAACCTCTGATCTGAATATGTTTGAAGCTGTGATATACTCACAAACCCGGCATTTTTGTCTGCACTTGTAAAGGCCCTTTTGTGTAAGCCACGAACTAGCTGGTTTGTCAAGTTCTGGTAATGATGATGGTGATAAAGTGTTTGCTAGAGTACGTGTTCTCCGATAGGAACAGCGTAGTCCGTTTTTACACATTTTTTTTTTGTACATACATACATACATGTAGCCCTCAGTTTACGCCGGGCTTAGGTTCCAGAAGGAATGGTTGTAAATCGAAACCGTTGTAAATGGAAGCCCAGTTTATAATGTAAGTCAATGGGAAGTGAGGGAGATAGGTTCCAGGCCCCTCTCAAAATTGTCATATGTAACACCTAATACATTATTTTAAGCTTTAAAATGAAGACTTTAAATGCTAAACAACATTATAAACCTAAAAAAATAATAATCACACAACACAAAATATATAATTAAACTAAGTTAAATGAACAAAAACATTTGCTAAACAGCATTATAAACCTAATAAAATAATCACACAACACAGACTTCATTGCATTTTACTGCAAACAGTTATTTCTATGCATTCCTCTATGCATAGCTCAGGTCTGGTTAAATGATTCATTTCAGCTTGCTTGGCTTTGCTGCAACACAAGCGGACAGCTCCACCTACTGACTATTTTAATAAAAAATAAGGGAAATTCAAAATTGTCAAGCAACCTATGTTGGAACATTTGAGATGGATTGTCCAGGCACTTTTTTATTGGTCAATCTATTTACAAATGTTTCTGTAAATGTGATAAAGAGTACAATGTCTTTAAAACTATTTTAAAAATCTTGTGTGATAATTGCTGAAATTAATATATTCTGTATGATTCAAATAAGATTTCATGGGTTTCAGTTATAAATGTATAATATATTAGTGTATTACAGTTATTTGAAAAGCAATTGGAAACCTATTTTTCTCATTGGTTGAAAAAAATGCAGATTTAAAAAATGTGCTTCTTGCAACAAATTGACCCCTCATTGAAAATACTTGAATATAGCGCTATATTTGTTTATAATAAATATTTTCAACAATTTAATGAACATTTTACAGATTTTTCTTTTAATTTAAACCATGGTATACATTACAGGATCATGGGAACTATTATATCTGAAATACAATTGTGTGCCTTTAGAATATAAATGAACATTATCAAACCTGATGCAGAATTAATAATGAAAAGTCCAGGAAATTCTGAAAGACATTATCTCATATCAATAACAACTAATTTGCTCTACACAGGAAGTTATATTGCAAACCAAAATGTTATGTCTGTGATCG
Source organism: Bombina bombina (assembly GCF_027579735.1). Lineage (NCBI taxonomy): Eukaryota > Metazoa > Chordata > Amphibia > Anura > Bombinatoridae > Bombina > Bombina bombina. Next base: position 475,700,436 of record NC_069502.1, on the reverse strand, counting down.
TTCAAGCCACAATATGTTAGATAATATCCTTAATGTTAATTTTAATGTTACTTGTTAGAATATAAAAAGACACATGCATATAATAATTTCATTTTTAATTACTTATTAAGAATGGATTTCCTGCAGGGAATGTAAGCAGACAGCCATAATACAATATAAAGCATAAATAGGAGAAATCATACTGTGTCTTATAACTCAAAGAAATACCCAGACTATTCGAAGGACCTGCAAATGCTGGCTATAAACACATTTCTGGAGGGAAAAAAGTAAGAGCAACATTTTTGAAATTCCACTAATTGAATTGGAGATTTAAAAAATATATATCACATCAAACTCCCTCAATCTTCAAACAGTAAACGCATAATTATGACTTTTGTTACAATCAAACCACAATTTTGAATGTCCCAATGCAACAAATAAAAAGCATGATGAAACATTTATGATCTTAACATTATGCTTGCTTGTCATTCACTGAATCGTAAACAAATCACTCTCTTTTATAATTAAAACATATTTCTCCATCATCCTCCAAATTTTATATCTGAACTAGTTAAACCAACCATCCTGCTGTCAAGCAGATTGCATTATTTTTTATAACACGCAACACATAAAAGGGACGCAACACTTAAAAGGAACAGTGCACACCTTGTAATTACAAGACATTTGTGTTGATTTAGAACAACATATCAGCCAAATGCTGCAAACATTTCTCAGTAGCCAAACTCCTCTGAGATCTTGCCTTATTTAGAGGAACCAACCCGGGTTTGAGTCGGCGGTTGATAAGGATAGCCACAGTCATATTGTTAGTATAAAGTACATTGTTTTGTAGTTATAATCAGTTAAAGTTTAATAGAGAATTATATCTAGTAGGGTTCGCCTTGATAAGCTACCAAGGTGCATTTCAAGTTCTGAGAAAACCCAAAAGTACATGAAAAGGAGACAAAATAAATAATGAAAGAATTTTGCAAACTTGTTTCATTACACATAACTCATAATTTTATATAAAAATCTCAATTTATTTTAATGACATTTAAGAAAAATGTTCATAAATTAAATCTGGAAGGTAGCTTTTTAGGAGTGTTTTGAGTAAGTACTTCATTACACAATAGGTTGGTTGGTTCATTGAATATACTTGCAATAAAGTTGTCAATCATAGAAAACTATTAAAGAAATAAAAAAATAACGGACACATATATGAGGCTATTCTGACAACAACTATGGGGTTGATTTATCCAGCTGCAGCGGATAGGGGCACTGCCGAAATTCAGCATTGCACATGAGCATTATTTTGCACTAGCGTGCAATCCCGCCCCCTGCCCGCACACAGCCAATCACGTGCGGGCAGGGACTATTAATCTTCCCGGTCAGATGAAACTGGGGATATTGAAATTCATCACCAAAGAGGTGGTGAAAGGTTAGGAAAGCAGAGGTCTGATGACCGCTGCTTGTTAAATACGGACTGCAGGTTCTCTTGTGAGAACCTGCAGTCGAAGGGCTGCAAAGAGTTTCATAAATCAACCCCTAAGGATAGACAGGTGGGCAAACTTGGTGTTTGAAATTTATGTTTCATTGTTATTAATAAAATGTATAAGTGCAACTTATATTTATGTTAACATACAACATTTTTAGGGTTGTCTTCTCGTTATTGTTAAAAAAGCTTTCCCTTTAGAATTTTGCTTGTTAGATCTTAACATAATCACCAATTTGAAACAATCAAATGATGGGCAACTCAAATAATACAAGCAACTTGCTATTGCTGTATATATTGCCATAGATATTATGATCAGAGCATTTTTTTTTTGCCCTATCCTGGGGAAATTCTGCAGATACCCATCATAGACAGTGCAATGCATAGCCATACAAAATGGCTGCTGACAATTTAATATGTTGTCCACTTACCCAATAAATTAAATAATAAATAAATGCATACATGAATAAAGTGGATAAAAGAATGAATTTATTAACTTTCATTCCAGTTTTATTTATTTAGGCTAATATTAAGAAAGTGTGTAAGATGGGGAATACAGCAACTGAGGGACATATTAATTCATAAACCAAAGAAATGACAATTAAATATTATGTTCATTACTGTGTCTGTTTAAAATGTTAAATTTAGATTTTCAGATTTTTCATGTTAAAACACCGTGCTTAAATGTTTTTCTTTTTCCTTTTATCCGAACAAGAAATATTAAAAATGATAAAGTTCCTTTCTACAGCAGTAAAAAAGTCAGGGCAGTATTAAGATTAAAATGTGTGAAAAATACATGATTTAGTAACAGTCAGACACTGGTGATGAATATAAAGGTCACCTTCTTTTTTACAGTATAATTTTAAAAGCTATTTTAACTTCTTTATCTGCATAGATTTAACCTTTTTTTTTTTTTAGCAAACGTATGACTTCTTGGAATTCTCTTCAGAAACTGAGATCTATTTGAAAAGATAGTTTTAAACTATTTTTAAAAGGAATGAGTTGCACACTTTGAGTTATTTATTACATTTTAACAGTGATATATGCTATTTAAAAAATTCTACCTTTGTCTCTTGGGGGTATTAGGTTATTGCAAAGTTCCTTCATGCAGCAGTCTTCGGATTCTTGCTTGAGATGGTGGAGTTCGATCATCCCAGACTTATGGGATGATTGACAAGGGTGAGCTGCAAATGTACCTGCTTCTGCAATATTAAAAAAAAAAAGACGGAAGATGTTCCCTCACTTGAGACAAATGCAGGAGGACTGGTTTCCTTGGTGGGGATTAATCAGTTGTCACAATTAGAAGACTCTTAAGTTTCAGGTTAAATTAAAAGAAAATGGAACAAAATAAATTATAAAATTATATTGCACGGTTGTTTTACTAAACATTAAACATTTTCAGATGTCAAGTGTCGACTTTAAATGTGCTTGTGGATGGAGTGGGTGTTGGGGTGTATGTAATTGAGGTAATTGCGGTTGTTTTTGGGTGGGTTAGTTGGCTGGGTTGTGGTCCGGAGGGAGGGGAAGGAGCAGTTGTGGCAGGTAAAAGGTCCAAAGGTGTTGGTCGGGGATGCGTGGTGGCAGGCAGACGATCTACCGGTGTTAAGCGCGTAGAGGGTGCTGGCATCGTAGTGGCGGCAGTTTCTGGAGCCAAAGTTTGTGGCGTTGGGTGCGGTCGGGGCGTGGACAGGTGCTGACAGACTTGGCTTTGGCGCGCCAGCAGTGCTCCAGCGGCGTGCCTGCGCAGGGAGCAGCATTAAGTACATCAGGAAGGTGGGCAGGCTGGTTAGCTGGATAGGGGTAGGTGTGAAATGAAAACAGAGCAAGCAGGATACAGTAAAATACAACAAAAATACACAGAGGGGAGGGAGGGAGAGAGAGAGAACTTACTTCAATGGTGCTGGGAGCAGCATTAAATACAGCAGGAAGGTGGGCGGCTGGTTAGCTGGATAGGGGTAGGTGTGGAATGAAAACAGAGCAAGCAGGATACAGTAAAATACAACAAAAATACATAGGGAGGAGGGAGAGAGAGAGAACTTACTTCAATGGTGCTGGGAGCAGCATTAAGTACAGCAGGAAGGTGGGCAGGTTGGTTAGCTGTATAGGGATAGGTGTGAAATGAAAGCAGAGCAAGCAGGATACAGTAAAATACAACAAAAATACATAGGGAGGAGGGAGAGAGAGAGAACTTACTTCAATGGTGCTGGGAGCAGCATTAAGTACAGCAGGAAGGTGGGCAGGTTGGTTAGCTGGATAGGGGTAGGTGTGAAATGAAAGCAGAGCAAGCAGGATACAGTAAAATACAACAAAAATACATAGGGGGGGGGGAGAGAGAGAGAACTTACTTCAATGGTGCTGGGAGAAGCATTAAATACAGCAGGAAGGTGGGCGGGCTGGTTAGCTGTATAGGGGTAGGTGTGGAATGAAAACAGAGCAAGCAGGATACAGTAAAATACAACAAAAATACATAGGGAGGAGGGATAGAGAGAGAACTTACATTTGATAAATAGGCCCCTAAAAATGTTTATTTTTCCTTTGTTTTCTTGCAAAAAATACATAAATAAATAAAACAAAACAAAAACATGTTTAGATACTGCTCTATTATACATATAATAAACATATGAAGTACACTTGTTTAATAAAATTAGAGTTTTGTACAGTTGATGTGTTCTGTTTGTAATCTAAGCACCTTTTTAAAACCTCATTCCAAAATAAAATAATCAATTTTAACTTTTATTTAGTTATTGATACGACAGTTCTTTTATGTATATGCACCTGCATATTTTATTAATTTTCTTATTAAATATAGCACATAATCAAACCCATTTTGTAATTAAACTCATCCCTTGTTCATAAGATTTAAATAAAAAAAATAAAAAAATGAGACAACCACACCACAATGAAGGCTTGTTTGGTAGCAGGATATGTTTCTGTTAATACTAATACATGATATATTTTTGTTAATACTGACATCTGCAGGCCACGTAACAACCTGTAAATGCTGCAGGTTCCTTGTTAGTTAAAGACATGCAGCTGTGACACCCTGCAGGTCATATATTTGAATAGCGTTATCAGGCGTGATTAATAAGGCTGTGCTATCTTTTTTTTATATATAAGTTCAGTTTCTATTTAGTGCAAAAAGGACCTACCCCTGCTGCATACATAATATACAAGAGGATGATGAATTATCATACATTTTTATAAAGAGTGTTATGGAAATGTTGGCAATCCAGGGTATATCTTTTTCATTTTGGTATTTGTGAGTACTATATGCAGATTCATATTCAAGGGTGATCCTAAGACTTTAACACATTAAATAAAGTTCTTTAAATTAAAATGTTCTGCCTCTTTGCTTGTCTCTTAGAACTAAAGCAATATTTAATTGTTCTTTCTGCAGATTTAATAATTCATTCAAATTAAAATGAGTGTTTTATCTGCACCAGGGATTAAATAGAATGCATTTTAAAATGTTGAGTTTGATGAAGCAGCACAAATCTAGCCAAAATATTCCATTTTGTGTTTTGTTATGATAATAATATAAAATATAATATGCACCATTCCTATTAGACTTTAAAGAAAGATCACTGAATGCTTATTAAGTAGCACATATAAAAACTGAAATCATACTCAAAAAACTATATAATATAAATAAATAAAAATAGTGAGACTTATAATAAAAAATCTTTGTGAGTAGCTGAATTCTTTAGTGTGTGAATCTATGAATCTACACAGAGAAAAGGTGAGGAATAATAATGCCCCAGTGCATCTTTAAATTTGACAATTTAAGTAGATGGATTACAAAGTAGATTGGAAGAACACAAGGAAAATGTAATTATGTGAGTGCAAGGCTATACCTACAAACAATGTAACACTGTGCAAAGAGGTTGGAAAGTAAGACATACAAAATTTACATACTAATATATAAATAATGGGAAACATTTTATAATCAGTTTTTCTGTTGGGCAGTTCAGTTTGTTCATTTTATTTATACCCCTGCATTTCTGTGAGATAATGCACCACTTCGCCCAGAAAATTATTGCAATTACAAATGGCATTCTCATGTTTATTTCTTTTGTTTGTATTGGTATGACACAAAAAAGTGAAGAAAAAAAAAAAAGCCAAATCTGACTCATTCCACGCAAAACTCAAAAAACGGACTGGACAAAATTATTGGCACCTCTTCAAAGCACAATTCACTTTGTTACATCAACATGGATTTTTTTATTGGAGTGTATAGGGGGCGCAGTTGAGTTCAATTTGTATAATGTGAGAGACAGCCTCTGACACTGCACACAGACAAAACCTGGAATATCTGGTGAATGGGAATATCTGGTGAATGGCTGCTGGCAGGGACTTTCATTTTATTTTTACTGTGCTCTGCTCCTATTAGTACATCACAGATGACCTTTCTTGGGGTAAATTTGTTATATATTTTTATGGATGGTAATCAGAATCCCAGTAATACAAAATACCACCTGTGTGTTCCTGCACTAAATACAGAGTGGAAACTCGTGAGGTGGAGTAGTGCTTGTGACTTCTTTAGCGCAAACACGGAGCATACATCAGTAGGAGAAACGCCCTCCATGTGAGTCATAGCTGCTTTCTTAAGCAGGTTTGAATAAGATGAGTGATAAGAAGATCAGTTCCGACTTGAATGTTTGCAGTGCTCTCTCCTTCTCACTGATCTCCCAATCTGCTTCAGAAAACGGACGTTTTTCAAAAGGAGGATGCCAAACTGAATAGAGTAAAACCAGTATATCCCAGCAATAGACAGAATGAGATGTCGTTGTGGTGGGCAACCAAGGCTGCTTAGGAGAATTAGGAGAATTGGCTTCTATATCTGCACAATATGCCTGGGGTGAAATGGCAGTCATTAGCCCTATTGCAATGTTCAGCAGCCACTACGTTATATGTTCCCCATTTAACATGCTATTGGGGGAACGGGAGCTCTCAGCTTATACTGCTTGGAACTCAGACTTGAAAGGTTAATCCTGGTAAAAGACTCATGAGTTGGAATGTTTATTACAATTTTTATCTGCCTTGCAGTAACATACCTGAGTTTATCTGCCTGTCAGTATGTAAGACTGCATGTATCAGGCATTGGCAGTATGTGTCTGGCAGTATGCACATTTATCTGTTACTGGAAATTAGTTGGCATGTGCACATTATATATATATATATATATATATATATATATATATATATATATATATATAAAATCTAAAATAAATTATATCCCTTTAAGTAGGCATGGGCATGCAGATGATTATTTAGTATTTAAGGTGTGTTGCACTCTCACAAGAAGATAACCAGCTCTGAAAAGAGACAAATGCCACAAGCCATTTAGTTTCTAACAAGGCATTTGAATGCCTATCAAAGAGTACCCTTATATATATATATATATATACCAATAATAAAAGTAACTGTTACTGTCCTCTTTATATTATTAATTATTATTGTCTTATAGACATGAACAAAGTCCGGTAAATGTACAAACTCTGTTATAGAGTAATATGATGTAAGATATATATAAGGCTTTGAAGCGCTTCAAACAAATCGATAACACCCCCTATACACGCCTTTGATGGTAATCAATAAGTATATCAGGGACTGAGTGTGCTTCAGAAAACCGGAGGCTATGGAGTATGATAGGCAGTATACAAACAGAGCGTGCGGTATCTTCTAATCTCAAGCATAAAGAGAGTAGACCAGGAATAAGACAATGTTCCCAGGCGGCGTAGTCGCCTTTACTCACCGCACCTCTGGACCGCTAACTCCAAACTGCTCTATCTCTGCCTGAAGAAAAACCTCCGGAATTCACACGTGTGCACTCAATGATCTCCTCGGCGTTGCTCCAAAAGGCGTCCTACTATGCAGGAGGGGGCGTGACGTGCGTACTTCAGCGTGCTGAAACCATGCACTGATCCTTTTCAATGTCATAAACAGAGTTCCCATAAACCGGCTTGGAGCTCTGGGTCCCAAAACTGCTGCTGCTGCCCAGAATTATAGAAATGTAGTAGAAAAAAGTTGCTAGCAGCAGTCTTTAAAAGCAAACAGTCTTTATTGAAACATGGATAAAAACACTCCAGGGAAAGCCACAAGTGCGTTCACAACATTGAGTCCGCTAACATGTTTCGGCCAGGGGCCAGCTATGATTACGGCCCCTGGCCGAAACATGTTAGCGGACTCAATGTTGTGAACGCACTTGTGGCTTTCCCTGCAGTGTTTTTATCCATGTTTCAATAAAGACTGTTTGTTTTTAAAGACTGCTGCTAGCAACTTTTTTCTACTACATATATATATATATATATGGAAAAAGTGTGTGTTTTAACACAAAAGATCAATGTAACTTTCTCTTGGCAACCTTTATTGAAACTCCTTTCTATGACAGAATACCCAGGTAGGCTCAAGAGGAAACAATAGGGGCCAATTCAGCTGAAAAAAACACCTGCAAAAAAGCAACGTTCAGCTCATAACACAGTCCTATTGATTCCTATAGGGAAATAACATTTATGTCTACACCTAACACCCTAACATGAACCCCGAGTCTAAACAACCCTAATCTTACACTTATTAACCCCTAATATGCCACCCCCACTATTGCTGACACCTACATTATATTATTAACCCCTAATCTGCCGCTCCGGACACCGCCGCCACCTACATTATCCCTATGAACCCCTAATCTGCTGCCCCTAACATCGCCGACACCTACATTATATTTATTAACCCCTAATCTGCCCCCCCCCCAATGTCACAGCTACTATATTAAATTTATTAACCCCTAAACCTAAACCTAAGTCTAACACCCCCCTAACTTAAATATAATTTAAATACAACTAAATTAAATTACCACAATTAAATAAATTAATCATATTTAAAACTAAATACTTACCTATAAAATAAACCATAAAATAGCTACAATATAACTAATAGTTACATTGTAGCTAACTTAGGGTTTATATTTATTTTACAGGCAACTTTGTATTTTATTTTAACTAGGTACAATAGTTATTAAATAGTTATTAACTATTTAATAACTACCTAGATACAATAAGTAGAAATTTACCTGTAAAATAAATCCTAACCTAAGTTACAATTACACCTAACACTACACTATCATTAAATTAATTTACTAAATTTTCTAAAATTAAATACAATTAAATTAAATAAACTAAAGTACACATAAAAAACAAACACTAAATTACAGAAAATAAAAAAATAATTACATTTTTTTAAACTAATTACACCTACTATAATCCCCCTAACAAAATAAAATAAAAAAATTCCCTACCCTATACTAAATTACAAATAGCCCTTAAAAGGGCTTTTTGCGGGGCATTGCCCCAAAGTAATCAGCTCTTTTACCTGTAAAAAAAAATACAATACCCCCCCACATTAAAACCCACCACCCACAATTCCAACCCTACTCTAAAACCCACCCAATCCCCCCTTAATAAAACCTAACACTACCCCCTTGAAGATCACCCTACCTTGAACCGTCTTCACCCAGCCGGGCACAAGTGGTCCTCCAGAGGGGCAGAAGTCTTCATCTGATCCGGGCAGAAGAGGACCTCCAGACGGGCAGAAGGCTTCATCCAGACGGCATCTTCTATCTTCATCCATCCGTAGCGGAGCGGGTCCATCTTGAAGCCAGCCGACGCGGAGCATCCTCTTCTTCCGACGACTCCCGACAAATGAAGGTTCCTTTAAATGACGTCACCCAAGATGGCATCCCTTGAATTCCGATTGGCTGATAGGATTCTATCAGCCAACTGGAATTAAGGTAGGAAAAATCCTATTGGCTGATTCAATCAGCCAATAGGATTGAGATTGCATTCTATTGGCTGATTGGAACAGCCAATAGAATGCAAGCTCAATCCTATTGGCTGATTGGATCAGCCAATAGGATTGAACTTCAATCCTATTGGCTGATCCAAAAATGTAAGATATGCAATTTACGTAAGGGGATTTGAGGTAAGCTCAAGTCGCGGAAGAAAAGTGAGCGGTACACCTGTACCTGCCAGACTCGTAATACCAGCGGGCGTTAAAAAGCAGCGTTGGGACCTCTCAACGCTGCTTTTTAAGGCTAACGCAAGACTTGTAATCTAGCCTTATGTATCCAGTCACCATTGTGGGTATATTGTACGTGTGTTGTAAAAAAAACAAAAAATAACAATAAATATATATATATATATATATATATATATATATATATATATATATATATATATATATAGATATATATATATATATATATATACGTTATTTAAATATAAATGTTTTTAACTTTTGTGGTTTTATTTTTCTATTTGGAGAACAATTTAATTCAATGGATATTAATGTCCCATAGAAGACAGTAGCAGTGGCTTTTTCATTTTCAATAGTGCATTTTCTAAACATTGCATGTAAAATGTTTTTTTATAAGAAGACTGTTTAACATGTTTTACATAGTGTAATGTTTTTTTTAAACACACATATCTAACACATGCACAATCTTCCTACAATCCTACAGCTCATAAAGGTTTATTGTTCATGTCCATGTTTCACTATTGTATTGTAACAAAACTGGTTCAGTTTTAGTTCACACATAGAAATTGTATTGACATTCAATACGGTCTAAAGGGATCATTTATATTACACCTTTGCTACGGATGGCAATACTGCATTTAACATTCCGCAAGTGATAGAGAACCATTGCCTCACACAGTAAAGTGTAGTAAAACACCTCTTAGCAAGACTGCCTTCTAACAGTGATTTCATCCCTTTAGAACTTTTCACCTGCAAATGCAATATGGATACCTTTAATACTAATTATCGTTATTGCGGAGTTGCTTTATCATTGGGCCCTCAGTAAGTAAAATGTAATGATCATGATTACCCCTTATGTATGGTACTTACATATGACTACTAACATCAACTTAATTATGTAACTCTTTAGGGAGTGGGTAATGTATCTCACCGTGAGCTAGATTCTTCAGTTCTTGTTATATTCAGACATTTAATTACCTTCTGTATGATTTATTATAGATTAATTGCATTAAACACATTTACACATCTACTTGGAATATTATCATTTTTTGTATCATTAGCTCATATAAGAAATAATGTTTAAAAAGAAGAAAAAGAAAAATTAATTGATCATTTTGTATAGCACTTGCAAAAGGAAACAAAACAATTTGACAATGAACAGTCAAGTAAGGTACAATAACCATATAGTTATATCAAAAGTGCTGTTGTATAACCAGGACAAAGAGAGAAAGCAAGTCCGGGGTCAGAGATTAAAAACAAATTCCTTTATTGACAAAAAGTTAAAATTCCAACATGGGGACAGAAGAAAGAATCCAAAACACCTAATGCAGTGGCTTACGCGTTTCGGCCGTAGCCTTACTCATAGCCAATATAACACTCACTAAGCTATTGACTTTAAAAAGCCCCCCCCCTGGGCTGTGATTGGTGTAAAACCAATAGGTGTGTTCGAATATTTGCTCAGTTTCCTGTGAAACTCTCAGTTAACTACTAAATATGAAACCAGCATTCCAAAACATCTAAGGTATAGAAAAACAGAAAATAAATAAGAAATATATAAATAAATAAATATATGTCTACAATCAGCGAATTCTGAATACCGGCTTATTTAGAATAGAACTGAGCCGTAGGGGACTATCGTGAAAAGTCACATTATTTGTATCAGGTTTTTGAATACTGACCTTACTGACAATAAATTTTGCCAATCTCTAAATGTATTCATTATAAAAGGTCCCTATTGATTCAGAAAAACTGAAAGGTGTCATATAATCTACAACTGATCAAGTCTATAAATACATATATGTATATTACATGCATCTAAATATGTCAAATGTACAACTTACACTGTGTCTTAGAAAGAAACAAAAATGAAAATAAAAATAAATATGAAATGAAAAGTAAAACATTTGAAATTCAAAGAACAAAATGAATAGTAATAGTGATAATATGTTTGTTGGTGTAAATTTAACTCTGTGATATCATATATTTGTTATTCCCAATAATTAATTAGATCATATTGGGAATTTAGGCATCTAGGGTGTCTGGTCTCCAACTGGAAAATCCAGAACATTTCTCTCTACCCTAATAATAAAATCACAGTATGATTATACACAACAGACTATGGTACCAAGAGTATATCATAGTGGCCATTCATACCAGAACTATCATCTTCCTCCCCCCATTGCCAATACACATATGGGCATGGGTATTATGAGTACTGACAACAGGACTGTACAAGACTCTAGAGCCATAGAACAGGTTTTTTTCAATCCCTCCACAAGACCTAGGGAGGGGAACAGGGGCAACAGGTACAACAGAACCCAGGTACCCTCAGAGAACGAACAGGTCCCAGCAGAGACGTTAACCTTTCAGGTCATTAATTTATCAGATATTGAATTAACCCACATACAAACGAAAGTCCTGAGCTACGGCTTAGGTTTTGCACCCACTAGTGACTTTAATCTTTTTAGTACTATTATAGATCTTAATAGACTGATAAGAAATTTAACCTTACGTAAGCATTTCCATGACTCTGAGACTTCCACTCCACAATCAGATAGGCAAGTGGATGACCAGGGCCAACCTTTGTCTTTCTCAGAACAATGTGACGTGGTCAGTCTTAACAGTCTTTTGAATGAGGGCTCTTTGTCCCCCAGTCAATCTGTGGATAAACAAGTCAGATTCAAGAACAAGTCCAAATTTTACCCCATTCACTCACAAGGTAATGTCCTAGAAACCTTTTATAAAAGGGTCTAACAAGATCTTGTGAAATTGAAAACTACCAACACCTGTACAACTAATAATTTGACCAAACAGGAGAGAACAGCATTAACATCCATTGAGAACAATAAGGCGTTGGTGGTGAAGGGAGCCGATAAAGGTGGCTCGGTGGTTGTTTTAAATAGGTCTGATTACATAAAGGAAGCCAACAGGCAATTACTAGACATAGAGAGTTATACAAAACTTGACCATAACCCCATATGGTTTTTCCAAAGAGATCTGAAAGATCTTTTGGATGACGGCCTGGAGAGTGGCTTTCTAGACAGAAACACTTATGACTATCTTTTGGTCGACCACCCTGTCACTCCTATCTTTCACCACCTCCCAAAGGTCAACAAATCTTTGGAGGGGGTGAAAGGTAGGCCTATTGTCAGTGGTATAGGGTCATACACAGAAAATGTATCCCAATGGTTGGATGCAATATTGCAGCCACTGGTGACCCAGCTACCAAGCCATTTAAAAGATACCACACATGTTCTACAGATACTTGAATCTGAGAAATGGAGTACTGATTACACATGGGTCACTGTGGATGTAACATCCTTATATTCTACTATTCCTCACAACAAAGGGATACAGGCTTTGAGATATTTCTTGGAAGAAAAAACTAATTTTTCTACACAATATCAGGAATTTATATTGAGGGTCACTTTATTTTTGTTGACCCACAATTATTTTGAATTTGAGGGTGATTATTTTTTGCAGAGACGTGGGACAGCTTTGGGTGCCAAATTTGCACCTTCATACGCCAACCTATACTTAGGTTGGTGGGAGCTGTCCCACGTCTATGCACAGACTAATCCATATATCAATGAAATTGCTTTTTATAAGCGTTTCATAGATGACCTTTTGTTAATTTGGAAAGGAGAGACTAACAAGAACCAAAATTTCATAACTTGGATCAATGACAATGACCTCAATCTCGTGTTCACCTTTGAGGTAGAACCAAATGAGATAAATTTCCTTGATATCACGATGAGGGGCAAGGCTGATGGCAAGATTGTAACCAGTAGTTACAGGAAACCAATTTCTGGCAACACCTTGTTGCATGGCCGGAGCTGCCATCCTAAATATGTCCCTTACGCGATAGCCTAGGGACAGCTGATTCGACTCAAACGAAACTGTTCTAATACACAAACATATGAGAAACAGTCAAAGGATCTAGTAACGCGCTTCAAAGAAAGGGGTTATAAAAATTCTGATATAACCAAGGCATTAGATGAGGTTAAACACATAGACAGAAGATCTTTGCTAACCAATAAAAGGGGTGACATTTCTACCTCTGCACATAAGGGAGTTACATTTGTAACCACATTCAGTGCCCAATATCAACAGATATGTGGCATAGTTCGGAAACACTATGGCATTTTAAGAGCAGACAATAAACTTATTGATACTGTTGACAATGGTCTAAGATGTTCATACAGAAGAGCCTTAACACTTGGTAATATACTTTCCCCCTCTAAACTAAAACCTGTGGAAAAGTCCACCAATTCATGGTTAAGACATAGGGGCATGTTCAGATGTGGTCATAATAGGTGTAAACCGTGTGAATACATAGAAATAACAACCACCTTTTCCTCTGCTTTTACAGGAAAAACATATGACATTGAGAGATGTCTCAATTGCTCATCAAGCAATGTTATTTATATGCCGGAGTGCTCACAGTGTCAGGTCCAGTATATAGGACTTACGACTAGGGATGTAAGGTCCCGTATGAGGGAACATTTTAGTTCTATCAAAGTGGGCAAGGCAACGACTCCAATTGTGCAACATTTTGTTACAAAACACAATAATAGCATTGCTACACTAAAATGGAAGGCAATTGAACAAGTGACAACTCCTCAGAGGGGGGGAGACAAAGAAAAATTATTAGGGAAGAGAGAAATGTTCTGGATTTTCCAGTTGGAGACCAGACACCCTAGAGGCCTAAATTCCCAATATGATCTAATTAATTATTGGGAATAACAAATATATGATATCACAGAGTTAAATTGACACCAACAAACATATTATCACTATTACTATTCATATTGTTCTTTGAGTTTCAAACGTTTTACTTTTCATTTCATATTTATTTTTATTTTCATTTTTGTTTCTTTCTAAGACACAGTGGCCTAGATTTGGAGTTTTGTCGGTAACGACCCGAAAAACTAACGCCGGCTTTTTTCTGGCCGCACCATAAAAATAACTCTGGTATCGAGAGTCCACATAAAGGCTGCGTTAGGCTCCAAAAAAGGAGCGTAGAGCATTTTTAACGCAGCTTCAACTCTCGATACCAGTTTTGCTTACGGACGCGGCCAGCCTCAAAAACGTGCTCGTGCACGATTCTCCCATAGGAAACAATGGGGCTGTTTGAGCTGAAAAAAAACCAAACAACTGCAAAAAAGCCGCGTTCAGCTCCTAACGCAGCCCCATTGTTTGCTATGCGGTAACCCTTCCTACGTCTGCACTTAACACTCTAACATGTACCCTGAGTCTAAACACCCCTAACCTTACACTTATTAACCCCTAATCTGCCGCCCCCGCTATCGCTGACCCCTGCATATTATTATTAACCCCTAATCTGCCGCTCCGTAAACCGCAGCTACTTACATTATCCCTATATACCCCTAATCTGCTGCCCCTAACTCCGCCGACCCCTATATTATATTTATTAAACCCTAATCTGCCCCCCACAACGTCGCCTCCACCTGCCTACACTTATTAACCCCTAATCTGCCGACCGGACCTGAGCGCTACTATAATAAAGTTATTAACCCCTAACCCGCCTCACTAACCCTATCATAAATAGTATTAACCCCTAATCTGCCCTCCCTAACATCGCCGACACCTAACTTCAATTATTAACCCCTAATCTGCCGACCGAATCTCGCCGCTATTCTAATAAATGTATTAACCCCTAAAGCTAAATCTAACCATAATACTAACACCCCCCTAAGTTAAATATAATTTAAATCTAACGAAATTAATTAACTCTTATTAAATAAATTATTCCAATTTAAAGCTAAATACTTACCTGTAAAATAAATCCTAATATAGCTACAATATAAATTATAATTATATTATAGCTATTTTAGGATTTATATTTATTTTACAGGTAACTTTGTATTTATTTTAACCAGGTACAATAGCTATTAAATAGTTAAGAACTATTTAATAGCTAAAATAGTTAAAATAATTACAAATTTACCTGTAAAAGAAATCCTAACCTAAGTTACAAATAAACCTAACACTAGACTATCAATAAATTAATTAAATAAACTACCTACAATTACCTACAATTAACCTAACACTACAATATCAATAAATTAATTAAATACAATTGCTACAAATAAATACAATTAAATAAACTAGCTAAAGTACAAAAAATAAAAAAGAACTAAGTTACAAAAAAATAAAAAAATATTTACAAACATAAGAAAAATATTACAACAATTTTAAACTAATTACACCTACTCTAAGCCCCCTAATAAAATAACAAAGCCCCCCAAAATAAAAAAATGCCCTACCCTATTCTAAATTACTAAAGTTCAAAGCTCTTTTACCTTACCAGCCCTGAACAGGGCCCTTTGCGGGGCATGCCCCAAGAAATTCAGCTCTTTTGCCTGTAAAAAAAAACATACAATACCCCCCCCCAAACATTACAACCCACCACCCACATACCCCTAATCTAACTCAAACCCCCCTTAAATAAACCTAACACTAAGCCCCTGAAGATCATCCTACCTTGTCTTCACCATACCAGATTCACCGATCGGTCCAGAAGAGCTCCTCCGATGTCCTGATCCAAGCCCAAGCGGGGGGCTGAAGAGGTCCATGATCCGGCTGAAGTCTTCATCCAAGCGGGCCAGAAGAGGTCTTCCATCCGATTGAAGTCTTCATCCAAGCGGCATCCATCCGGAGCGAAGCGGCAGCATCCTGAAGACCTCCACCGCGGAACATCCATCCTGGCCAACGACTGAACGACGAATGACGGTTCCTTTAAATGACGTCATCCAAGATGGCGTCCCTCGAATTCCGATTGGCTGATAGGATTCTATCAGCCAATCGGAATTAAGGTAGGAATATTCTGATTGGCTGATGGAATCAGCCAATCAGAATCAAGTTCAATCCGATTGGCTGATCCAATCAGCCAATCAGATTGAGCTTGCATTCTATTGGCTGATCGGAACAGCCAATAGAATGCAAGCTCAATCTGATTGGCTGATCGGATCAGCCAATCGGATTGAACTTGATTCTGATTGGCTGATAGAATCCTATCAGCCAATCGGAATTCGAGGGACGCCATCTTGGATGACGTCATTTAAAGGAACCGTCATTCGTCGTTCAGTCGTTGGCCAGGATGGATGTTCCGCGGTGGAGGTCTTCAGGATGCTGCCGCTTCGCTCCGGATGGATGCCGCTTGGATGAAGACTTCAATCGGATGGAAGACCTCTTCTGGCCCGCTTGGATGAAGACTTCAGCCGGATCATGGACCTCTTCAGCCCCCCGCTTGGGCTTGGATCAGGACATCGGAGGAGCTCTTCTGGACCGATCGGTGAACCTGGTATGGTGAAGACAAGGTAGGATGATCTTCAGGGGCTTAGTGTTAGGTTTATTTAAGGGGGGTTTGGGTTAGATTAGGGGTATGTGGGTGGTGGGTTGTAATGTTGGGGGGGGGTATTGTATGTTTTTTTTTACAGGCAAAAGAGCTGAATTTCTTGGGGCATGCCCCGCAAAGGGCCCTGTTCAGGGCTGGTAAGGTAAAAGAGCTTTGAACTTTAGTAATTTAGAATAGGGTAGGGCATTTTTTTATTTTGGGGGGCTTTGTTATTTTATTAGGGGGCTTAGAGTAGGTGTAATTAGTTTAAAATTGTTGAAATATTTTTCTTATGTTTGTAAATATTTTTTTATTTTTTTGTAACTTAGTTCTTTTTTATTTTTTGTACTTTAGCTAGTTTATTTAATTGTATTTATTTGTAGCAATTGTATTTAATTAATTTATTGATAGTGTAGTGTTAGGTTAATTGTAGGTAATTGTAGGTAGTTTATTTAATTAATTTATTGATAGTCTAGTGTTAGGTTTATTTGTAACTTAGGTTAGGATTTCTTTAACAGGTAAATTTGTAATTATTTTAACTATTTTAGCTATTAAATAGTTCTTAACTATTTAATAGCTATTGTACCTGGTTAAAATAATTACAAAGTTGCCTGTAAAATAAATATAAATCCTAAAATAGCTATAATATAATTATAATTTATATTGTAGCTATATTAGGATTTATTTTACAGGTAAGTATTTAGCTTTAAATTGGAATAATTTATTTAATAAGAGTTAATTAATTTCGTTAGATTTAAATTATATTTAACTTAGGGGGGTGTTAGTATTAGGGTTAGATTTAGCTTTAGGGGTTAATACATTTATTAGAATAGCGGCGAGATTCGGTCGGCAGATTAGGGGTTAATAATTGAAGTTAGGTGTCGGCGATGTTAGGGAGGGCAGATTAGGGGTTAATACTATTTATGATAGGGTTAGTGAGGCGGGTTAGGGGTTAATAACTTTATTATAGTAGCGCTCAGGTCCGGTCGGCAGATTAGGGGTTAATAAGTGTAGGCAGGTGGAGGCGACGTTGTGGGGGGCAGATTAGGGGTTAATAAATATAATATAGGGGTCGGCGGTGTTAGGGGCAGCAGATTAGGGGTACATAAGGATAACGTAGGTGGCGGCGCTTTGCGGTCTGCAGATTAGGGGTTAATAAGTGTAGGCAGGTGGAGGCGACGTTGTGGGGGGCAGGTTAGGGGTTAATAAATATAATACAGGGGTCGGCGGTGTTGGGGCAGCAGATTAGGGGTACATAAGGATAACGTAGGTGGCGGTCGGCAGATTAGGGGTTAAAATTTTTTTCAGAGTGTCGACGATGTGGGGGGACCTCGGTTTAGGGGTACATAGGTAGTTTATGGGTGTTAGTGTACTTTAGAGCACAGTAGTTAAGAGCTTTATAAACCGGCGTTAGCCCAGAAAGCTCTTAACTACTGACTTTTTTTCCTGCGGCTGGAGTTTTGTCGTTAGATGTCTAACGCTCACTTCAGAAACGACTCTAAATACCGGAGTTAGAGAAATCCCATTGAAAATATAGGATACGCAATTTACGTAAGGGGATCTGCGGTATGGAAAAGTCGCGGCTGAAAAGTGAGCATTAGACCCTATTTTGAGTGACTCCAAATACCGGCGGTAGCCTAAAACCAGCGTTAGGAGCCTCTAACGCTGGTTTTCACGGCTAACGCCAAACTCTAAATCTAGGCCAGTGTAAGTTGTACATTTGACATATTTAGATGCATGTAATATACATATATGTATTTATAGACTTGATCATCAGTTGTAGATTATATGACACCTTTCAGTTTTTCTGAATCAATAGGGACTTTTTATAATGAATACATTTAGAGATTGGCAAAATTTATTGTCAGTAAGGTCAGTATTCAAAAACCTGATACAAATAATGTGACTTTTCACAATAGTCCCTACGACTCAGTTCTATTCTAAATAAGCCGGTATTCAGAATTCACTGATTGTAGACATTTATTTATTTATATATTTCTTATTTATTTTCTGTTTTTCTATACCTTAGATGTTTTGGAATGCTGGTTTCATATTTAGTAGTTAACTGAGAGTTTCACAGGAAACTGAGCAAATATTCGAACACACCTATTGGTTTTACACCAATCACAGCCCAGGGGGGCCTTTTTAAAGTCAATAGCTTAGTGAATGTTATATTGGCTATGAGTAAGGCTACGGCCAAAACACGTAAGCCACTGCATTAGGTGTTTTCGATTCTTTCTTCTGTCCCCATGTTGGAATTTTAACTTTTTGTCAATAAAGGAATTTGTTTTTAATCTCTGACCCCGGACTTGCTTTCTCTCTTTGGATTACAATTGCCGTTTAATACGGGGATCAGACTGTAGGAACGTGTGCTGCAATGCATCACCCAATGGTAGGCTGGATGGTGTGTAACTGTCAGCCACTCACGACCAGCAACGTCAGGAGTGAGTCACGCTAAGGCCTGTGTGTTGTCAGAACTGCACCGGAGAGAGGAGTTTACAGCGAGCAGTGTTAGGCATACCCGCAGTTAGCCCCAAAGGAAGGGTTCGCGAGGCAGCCCAGGATCAACGGAGTCACTGGTTTCCCTCAGACATCACAGTGAGTAATAAGTATAATACAGTGGTGGGCTGTGTATGTGATTGCAACTACACTATATTGTAATAATAAGATTT
Organism: Bombina bombina; assembly: GCF_027579735.1. Classification (NCBI taxonomy): domain Eukaryota; kingdom Metazoa; phylum Chordata; class Amphibia; order Anura; family Bombinatoridae; genus Bombina; species Bombina bombina. The sequence continues at coordinate 475,680,905 of NC_069502.1, read as the reverse complement.
GAGCCCAGCTTTCTAGTATCTCTGCATGGACTGTACCGCATGAGATTATACTTATTGACATTTTCGCTCCAGACACACAGGCTGGACTTTCAAGGCGGATTATTTATGCATGCCTTTGAATATTGTTTAACGGACAATCGTTTGTGTATAACACTCCCCACACACCAGCACACTTTATCCCCACACAGTACACATATTTTATGGGGATGATATGATTAGGTGTTTCTGTCCACTACATTGTTCTCTCTCTTTGGTATAACCAGGACAATCATAATAGTTGTCTCTTAGGTTTGATGTGTGTCTTATCCAGAATCTGAAGGCACTTAAATGTATAGGACGCCAAAAGCGAGCCTGTAGAAGGGGAGGGCATTTGACCCTCAGAGGAGTAAAGCAAGGGGGGTGGTCCATTGGGGGTGGACTGTGTACTTATAACAGGGTGACTGTGGGAACATAACGATACAAGCGTTTTTCAATATACCAGTATAAAGTGAAAAACTCTGGTCAGTGTTTTTCCTGTAGTGGGCTAAACAGACACAGCGTGACAAGGGATTATTGGAGTCTCACAGTACCTTAAGTGTGGAACCCCGCTTTACTGGTGGACATCTATATGAACATGTCATTACATACCTCATATGTTTGAGGGTGAAGTCTGTAAGTGCGCATCTTGATGTTTTACTTTTGTGTGAATGAAGTGTAAATTATTTTTTAAAATCTGCACTTAGATTGCTGTTTTTCTCCCCCGGCTACGCTCCATCCCCCTTTCTGTATCTACAGATTTTTTCTCTCATATACTACTTCTCACGGAGATCACACCAGTGATTGGAAGGGAGCTGTACGGCGGACACCAAAAGACAGGAACGTTCTTAAAAGGGAAGTTACAAGCATTTGTTTTATTTTTAAAGACATTATCTCTCCAGAAAAGAAACTGCACAAGATTTTTGGACTTTATAGGACATTTTATTACCTGTGCATTGTTACTGTTGTTTCTCTGGTAGTTGTTTTAAACGGCTTTGTAGTATAAGCATTACTTTTGCATTCTTGATGTGTTTGATTTTATCTGTGTATTTTTAGTGGGGCAAAACTGACCCTTGGGTCTTTTTTCTTTCCTTTAAGAACTGGTATTGTATTTTTGTGGTTCTACCTAAGTATTGTATTTATACAAGCAAAAGGCAATGCTGAGAAAATTGCAATCGCTTCTGGCTAAGCTAAATTTTGCCTGTTGTATCATTCCTGTAGGTAGAGTGTTTTCCAGGAGGCTTTCCTTGGCCTTGGCGGGGGTGAAAGAACCGCACCATCATGTGCACCTTTCTAGGCAGCTTAAAGAAGATTTCAAGGTGTGGATGACATTCCTAGACAGTTTCAATGGAAGTGCCCTCATACCACACCTTAGGGTTTTGACTTCTGATTTATAACTGTTCACAGATGCAGCTGGGGGTATTGGTTTTGGGGCATACTTGGGGGGACAATGGTGCGTAGGGCAATGGCCTTAAGAATGGGTGGAGGTGGGCCTCACAAAGAACATAACCATTTTGGAGTTGGTCCTATTATGGGTAGCACTGAAAGTATGGCCCCTTGAGCTGGCAGATAAGAGTTACTTTCCGTTCCGATAATATGGGAGTGGTTTTGGCAATTAATAGGTTGACAGCTAGTTCCCCACCGGTTATCCATCGGTTGCGGATGTTTGTGCTGGAGTGTTTGAGGAACAATGTGTGCTTTAGAGCTGTTCATGTGGAAGGGGTGAACAATGGGATTGCTGATGCTCTTTACTGTTTGCAGTGGGACCATTTACGAACACTGGCCCCAGCCGCAGAGGAGGTGGGAGACCCGTGCCCGAGGAGCCTGTGGTCCATGGCGTTTCCAACCTAGCAGGTTTAGTGAGGGGAGCATTAGCTCCTAACACCTGGAGGGCATACTGGCAGGTATGGAAGCAATGGTGGGGCTTTATGAACGTGAGTGAAGAAAGGGGAAGGGTGCCGAGCAGGCTGGATCTCTTGCTCAGGTGGATGATGGTTTGGAAAAGGAAGGGGGCCTCAAAGGCCATGGTACAAAGGTGGTTGTCCGCTTTGGCTTTCCTATTTCAGCTTCGGGGGTGGGACGATGTCACCAAATCCTTTGTTGTCAGGCTGGCAGCCAGGGGTTGGGCGTGAGTGAGGTGGTAACAGATGCTAGAAGGCCAGTTGTTTTTTCAGTCTTATGGGCGGTGGTCCAAGGGCTGCAGGGCATATGTGAGTCCCATTATGAGTTTTTACTTTTCTGGGCAGAGTTTGTATTGGTCTTTTTCTGAGCTTTTAGGTTATCAGAGCTGGTGAGTGGTAGTAGAAGGGTATCTGGGGGATACAACTTGATGATGTTTGGCTGGAAGGAGGAAAAGTGCATATATGGTTGCGTAGATCTAAGATGGATCACCAGGGAAAGGGCAAGCTGGTTATAAATGTGGTGCTGTGGCCTTTACAATCCATCCTTGGTGTCTGGTTTTATTTAATAGTCTTGCATAATAACATGTATGAGGGTCAAGGACGCCCGGAGCAAGCCTGTAGAAGGGGAGGGCATTTGACACTCAGAGGAGTAAAGCAATGGGTGTGGTCTGTTGTGGGTGGAGCATGTACTTAAAAGAGTGCCAGCAGGAAGTACGGCCTCTTTTACTAACAGCCTGGAAGAAGCAGTTTCTCCATCCCTTCTTAACTGCTATGATGTCACAGCTCGTTTGGCGGGGGTGCTTGCTGGGTGGATTAAGTGGCTGGTTAAAGAGGTACCCCATGGGGGCAGGGGAGGATAACTGTTTAGAATGTGAAGAAAGCCTGAGGGCTTAGTGAGGCAAGCACCTCCCGAGGTTCTGGGGTTTAGTTTAATTGGTTAATAATTGTTTGAAATATTTTTGGTTATTTATATATGTTCTCTAATAAATGTGGAGCTGTGGCCTTTACAACCCATCCTTTGTGTCTGGTTTTATTTATTAGTCTTGCATAATAACACGTATGAGGGTCAAATAACCACGTGTCTAATTAAAACTGTGATATTAATTGTTAAAAAATTGTGGGCTAGCAAACTTTTGTGTTTAAAAATATTTTTAATTATGAGGTATAATATAATAATTTATTCTGCCTGGAGATCAAAAATGAGCAGATTATATGAAAAAATAAAAAAGTTAGTTCTAGCATTATTAAAACTGAGAAACAAAAGTAAATTGATGGATATAAACGTGTAGAAAAACATCACTATGTGAAGTAAATGTAAATAAGTAGAAAGAAATATACAATGAAAGAGAAGCTTTCAAATGAGGGCAGTGCTTAGATTTCATTTTATGTATGTGTGTATAGATAGATAGAAAGACACACACCTATCTCACACACCTATCTCACACAGCTATCTCACATGCTATAATACTGGCTCACCAAATCTATATGACTTACATCAAGAGGTTAACACAATTGGTATAATTGTTACATCTTAGTTATTGTTTTTTCTCTAGGACAATTACTTTGTTGGAGTTTATTAACATCAGTGCTGGTAGTCAACTTTATAAAATTAGATTTATCGTAACATTACCAACAGCCAATACTTATACCTATTATTCAAGCAGTTAAAACTGACTAATGTTTAACACTGGGTAGAAATTATATTTAAAGCCAATTGCTTGATACATTACGATAAGGGAATCTTATAATTTCACCCAACACAAACCAAGAATAACCAAATGAATTGTTACTCACTCGCAACAGTTTAAAAATTGTGAACCTCACAACCACACTGAGATCTTTCATAACAGGGCAGCAGATAAGTTGTATTCCTGATTTCTAGAGCTAGTATCATTTGTTGAGGGACCACAGTCTATTAGTACTAACCAGCAGAACACTATCTATTTCAATACAAAACGTATTGTCCAATCATTGATATATTTGACCAATATCCAACTAGTAGTTAATCAGGGTAATAACAGATATACAGGTCTTTGAATAAAGATTTTCATATTATAACTAACGTTGCAATACACCTGGTATATATTTTTTTGAATAAAGATATACGATAAGCATTGTTACACTGCTGTTATTAACTACCACCATTAGAATACTTAGATATTCTCAAATGTCAAGCACTATACATACTTCTAATTAACACCTGGATTATACTGACTGTTCAAATTTTGGTAAAAGCTGTTCTTATCATAATTGATCAACACTTCATTACTTTACCAATTCCCCTTTATGATTTGAGACACATATTATCTCATATCAGACCCTCAGTTTATTAGCCCTGTACTATACTCTTCTTTTACAGATTGTACCTATCATACCCCACTTTATACACCATAAATGGCACACGCCAGGATCTTGGTAGTTATATACATATATATATATTTATAGAGGGTACAGTATATTCTATACCCTAGATTATGTGGTGTATCCATACATTTTAGGAGAGTGATAATATATCTTACCAATTCAGGCCAGATACTTTTATTTCCTCTCTGAATAGACATTTGAACACCATTAAGGTATTTCTGGATTCTTTTAATATGTGTGTTGAGTGTTGATTTTATTGTTCCAAATAAAAGGTATATTTTAATTAATCCCTCTTTGTGAGGAAGAAAGCGCCTTCACCAGTTCAGGCCCAGAGTGCTTATATGCATACTTTTTGGTGGGTTTTCTAGGCTTTCTTTAGCCATCACACTTCCAGTTTTTTAGATTTCATTTTATGTATGTGTGTATAGATAGAAAGACAGACACACAGACAGACATACATACAGACAGACAGACATACATACAGACAGACAGACATACAGACAGACAGAAATAAAGAAAGATAGATAGATAGATACATAGATACATGGTTTGTTCTTAAACCTATTTTAATATTGCAAAGAATAGTTTGCATTATAGTACTTATTTTTGGTTCGCTCTGTCCCTCCCATTGACTCGTACGGTAAGACAGTTACAAATCATTATAGTAAGTAACCTACTAAGTGTTCCCTCTTAATGGCATTCAGGTGCTGATCTGAAAGCATTCTTAGCCAATTAAATGAAATAGGGTTAAGCTCCAGGATTGGTGTTTGCACATTCGTGTACTAACAAATAAAGGAATTATGATTACAAAAACAGTTGTCTTTTGTTTTTTTAATATGTGTTAATTAAGGTGCTTCTGGTATGATTTATTACTGGTTTTTATGCCCCAATAGTAAAGTAACATGTTTCTTTCTTTTTTTTTTTTTTTTTTAAAAAAAACAATAAACTCATGCATATTATTTGTTCATCCATAAACAGTAAAACATCTGTCTTTCTTTCTCCTTTATTGTTCTTACTTTTGGCTTTCTAAATTCTGTTCCCTGCATTGATTTGTTTCTTTTTTGCTAATTTATCTCATTTCTTCTTTGAGTTTTTACCTAAAGACATGTTTTCATTTTTCTGTCTGTTTAGACAAAGGGTTCAATATACTAAGCAGTGTTTGCTGCTTTTGAGCCCTTGCAGGTCAGGCTTTCTGCAATGTAAGAAGACTGCTGCTGTTTACCTTTTCCAACACCTCTGAACTTGCAGATATAAATCCTCCCACTGATGGGCCCTTATAACTTGTGATTGTTTGTGCAATAGAAGGGGGAAACATTGCACATACAATATGATGATTCATACGTGCAGTGGACATTCAGTGTCTCCTTGCCCATCTGCCGCAAAACTGGGAACCTTGTCCGCACCCAGTTTTTTAATTCTGTGGGGGGAAAAAAAGCAAAAACAGAAGTAATGTGATGCCCTTATTGGGTGAGATATATATATATATATATATATATATATATATATATACCGTATTGTTCTGAGTATAGGCCGCTCCTGATTATAAGCCGCACCCTTAAAGTTTGGTGCCACTTTAAAGAAATTAAATTTTTAACTCTTAGCCTCTCTCCTTGACAGATAAGTCTCCTTAACCTCCCCCCTCACACACACACACACACACACACACACACACACACACACAGCCCCCTCATAACCACAGGCTACCTCTTCTTAACCCGCTCAGCCTCCTTCCCTCACACAGTGCCCACTACTCCGTAACTACCGGTACCCCCCCCTTAGCCATCCTCACCCTCGTAGCACCCTTCATCAATCATAACCCCCTCCTCACCATATACCTTCTCACCCTTAGCACACACACACACGGTACATGTTATCTCTCAGGCTGTGTGACAGATGATAACCCGTGATATTGAACTACTCCCATCCTGTGCTCCTCCTATCATGGGCAGCAGTGTTGTGCTGGCGTGAAGGCTTGGTGTCTCTCGTGTCCGGCTGCGCTCTCCATGTTAAACTCACTGCTCTTAAGTGCAGCTTTAAGTGGGGAGTCATCATCATCCCTGCTGTGGCTTAGGATGTTGACTATGGCTTATAAGGGCACTGGAGCACTTTGCAGTCAAGTAGCTGAAAACATGTAAATGTATATATATATATATATATATATATATATATATATATTTATGAATACATAGTACATATTCTTCTATGTGAAGAACACTGGAATGTAAAATATTCATATTTCATTGGAGGAAAGGAAGATAGCAGGCTCTGCACAGAGGGGGTTGTGGGTGTCAGTTGCGCTGGAGTTGTTAAGGTCATTACCACGCTCATTTGTTTTTTTTATATATTTTTATTTAGGTTCAGTTCAAGGCATACAAACAACTATATGTCAATAGAGAATACAAAAGAAAATCATTGAAAAACATAAATGCAATATAAGGATAATGTACACAATGCCTGTTTATATGACACTTACAAAAAATTTAACTATATATATCACTTGCCATCAGACTGCATAACTTCTAAATAAAACATGAGGCCACTTATGGACCCCCTACTGATATAACAAATACAAATTAGCAGAAGGAGTTCTTGAACAATAGGAGACCACTCTTGGGTCTCACATGGTAAACCTCGCTTTAATTTTTCGATATATGATAATCTTGGTCCAAAGTAGTGAAATATAACAACTCAAAAAACTGGTCTCTTTTGGACCTCATGCTTGTTTTGCCGTAAAGTAAAGATTACTTGTGTGTATGGACTATACAGATTCTTTGGATATGGACTATATTTATAGGATCTGAGAGAGTTAGGGAGGGTTAACGCCATTCTATGTATAGTATGCAGAGCATATAGCTTCACAGGTATAGTTATACATGGAGTATAAACATATTAATGGGTAAACTATCATAAATTAAGAAGGGATGGAGTAAGAACTTAGGTTGCCAGTGGAGCATATTCAGTATAGTAGAATATATAAATTTTTGGTGACCCACACTCTAGCTAATAAGCCGCATAAGAAATGTGGAGCTTACTGGACATAGATTTATAGCAGGGTAAAATACACCCTGAAGGATATGTAATAAAGAGCAGACATATGTGATGTGTATTTCCTGTTTGATAAACATCTATAATAAAATTGAAACTAGCTAGCTGTTTGAACTAGGACCCAAATCCATCCCCTGTAAAAGTCTCATAAAACGAATTGCCTAGCCATAAAAAGTAGCGCCTAACAATATGTGTGGAACATATATACTCTAGGATAAGGATATCAGACCGCTAACGCCGCTGGAAGTTTGGCATCAGTTAAAATAATAAGGGTTCTACATAAAGCAGATTACAGGCAATATTTTTGACTGTAAGGGGCTATGAAGAAGCACAAGAACTGCCAGGGTTTATTTACTCTTCAATATAAGTGACATAAGACATGTTTCCCACCCTGTATGTGGTAGCTTTCAGATATACTCCTTAGCCTACATATATATCTATACACATCTCCTATATTGTAGATTTAGAACAAAAACATTAACAGAGGGATATGACACTGCAACCTTATTTTTTGCTTTTTATATGAAACAGGATGAATACAAATAAAATCTTCAAGCACCTATGAGCAGACTAACCAATAACTGTAAAAACGTAAAAAAAAAGTAAAACAGCATAGCAGATACATGTGAGATCTCAACTCAGTGAAAGTTTTAAAGGGACAGTCTAGTCCAAAATAAACTTTCATGTTTCAGATAGGGCATGTGATTTTAAACAATTTTCCAATTTACTTTTATCACCAAATTTGCTTTGTTCTCTTGGTATTCTTAGTTGAAAGCTTAACCTAGGAGGTTCATATGCTAATTTCTTAGACCTTTAAGGCCACCTCTTTTCAGAATACATTTTAACAGTTTTTCACCACTAGAGGGTGTTAGTTCATGTTTTTCATATAGATAACACTGTGCTCATGCACATGAAGTTATCTGAGAGCAAGCACTGATTGGTTAAACTGCAAGTCTGTCAAAATAACTGAAACAAAGGGGCAGTTTGCAGAGGCTTAGATACAAGATAATCACAGAGGTTAAAAGTATATTAATATAACTGTGTTGGTTATGCAAAACTGGGGAATGGGTAATAAAGGGATTATCTATCTTTTAAAACGATAAAAATTCTGGTGTTTAAGTGTAAGCATATGGTTCTCATAAAAAGTTCCCTGTTGGTACCCTTTTACACTAATGGGAAATATCTAAGGAGAAGATTTCAGGCAATATTGTAGTCTAGCCTGGGCTCTAGGTAAAGTAAAAATGGCCAAGGGTTGTCTTCTCTTAATTAAAAATATGACAAGATAGAAGTTTCCCCCCAAAGTATGTAATAGCTTTAGTTAGGCTTCCTTAAGTAATATATAATAAATTTGTACATTAGCAGAGTAATCATGATGCTTCAATCTTATATCTAACTTTATCTGGAATACAAGCTTATCTTACCAATGAGTAAGATGCATTAAAAAAAAAAAACCCTGGGTACAGAGCAAAATAGCATTTTCAGACATGTCATTTTTAATCATAAGCAAAGGGTTTTCATGATATAGTCCCAGTTAGTAAAGAAAGACTTTTGTAATAATTGTGATAGGTTCTTTATCCTATACCCCTGGCAAGCGGTGCTCCAGTCTCTGGTAGCTTCATGTGAAGGGGGATCTCTGTAAACCTTTTGCAAAGTCTCCACATGTAACTTTCATGACTCAGACCTGCTGAGTAAAAGGCTTCAATCCAAAATTGGAGAGAGGAACATGGGTCAATCATGTGTACCAGCATGGATGTAATAACTTCCTTGGGACCATCTATGGGAATGTCTAGTTCTGTGCCTCTGGCTGCCTGTATTCCTGTCATAGAAAATTTACGATCTGTTAACCCCAGTTTGCTAATCACCCGCCACTTGCACCCTTATCAAATCCACTTTCCCTCATTGGTGTAAGCGGTTGAGTATTGTTCAGGATGACTTTTGGCTCTTGCATCCCCAGGAGGACCATGGCCAAGGTAGAGGGAGGATTAAGTAGTATATGCATAGTAGCCGCAACTGAAGACACCTCAAGGTCTGCCATGTGTAGAGATTGTAGTAAACGCAGTGCTATATCTGACTCAGTCACAATTTGCCACTCCTGGTGCCCTGTACTTCAAGTCAGCTCTTTAGTACTCTGGTTAGTAGCTTGTCTATGGAGTCTTGTGGATAACGCAGTTGGTTCTGCCTGGCCGTTAATGGTCTCTGGGGCATCACCGCCATCTTGAGAGTCATGAGGGGTGGAAAGATTTTCAAAAAATTGCGTAATTAGTAGGCCCAATCCTGAGAAATTATCCTCTAAGATCTCACAGATGTCATCTTCAAGCTTTTGCATAGCTGTTTCCATATCCATTAGGGCTGATTAGATTATTTAAAGGGACACTGAATCCAAATGTTTTGTTTTGTGATTCCGATAGAGCATGCAATTTTAAGCAACTTTCTAATTGACTCCTATTATCAAATTTTGTTCATTCTCTTGGTATCTTTATTTGAAATGCAAGAATGTAAGTTTAGATGCCGTCCCATTTTTTGATGAATAACCTAGGTTGTTCTTGCTGATTGGTGGATAAATTCACCCACCAATAAACAAGTGCTGTCCAAAAAATAGCATAGATGCCTTCTTTTTCAAATAATGATAGCAAGAGAACGAAGAAAAATTGATAATAGGAGTAAATTAGAAAGTTGCTTAAAATTGCATGCTCTATCTGAATCACAAAATAAAAAAAATTGGTTTCAGTGTCCCTTTAAGAACGTTAGCCAGTACTTCTGTTTTCCTGATGGAATTATCTAAAACTACATTTTTACCCTGAAAGCAGGGTGTCTGGTTAAGGTGCATATACTGCATTTTTCTATTTGAAAGGAGATGCTCACATTACAAAAGTGCACAATGCAAATTGTAAATGAAAAATCATACAAAATAAATAAATAAAACATTCACACATAAATACCCAGGAAAACATTGTATTGTGCATCAAAAATCATAACAGAATTGTTCACCAAAAATCGTATTTTATCAAAAACTTAAAATTTGTATGTATGTTAAATAAGAATAAATTGTATTAAATATACAAAGTGTAAATCGTAATTTAATTACATTGAATATGAAAAAATCACATAAATTCCTACTTATAAATACAAAATACAAAGAGTAATTGTTGTCATATCTTAAAATGGGCTGAACATGGGCGTTCCATGGGCTTGTATGAAAATTGCTCTCAAATTCAAGCACAATTATCTAAATAAATTCGCCCTAAAGATCTCACTGTTTTTTTCTTGCAAACTAAAAGGTGGCGAGGTTGTGACAAAGTACACAACATATTTAATACCCTAATAGAAAAACAAATTCAATTGAGGTCATTGTAAAATGGTATATGCAGAAAGCAGCTCAATGTCTTTATTTTTTATGCAGGATTACATTGTTAAAGTGCATCCCCTGCTCACTGCTAACTTCACTATACACAGTGAAGTTTCCCTTTTCAGCAAGCTCTATCACTTTCTATAGGATACATCTTGCCAGTTCCACTTGCAGGGACTACCCCTTTTTAAGATAATTCCACTTGGGCAGCCCCTGCGAGGGCCAGTGTGATAAAACACATCAGAAATTGCCAAGTTTAGCTAAATGGCCCCTTAGTTCTATCACAGACAAACCATGACATGTCTGGAATGAAAAAGTGAAATTATTTCAGCTCAGGGTCTTTTGATTTATAAAAATAAATGATTTTTTTTTTTTTTACATACAATATTGATATTTAATATTTACCCATGTTTCTAAATTGGTTAATTGTGTACTTTGGTACATATTATATAAAAAAATGTTCACATTGCCTATTTTAATTAATTGTTTTATGATTTAATATTAAACATTACCATATTCCATCTGCCACACACTGTGTGTCTATTCTTTACTAGAAAATATATTAACCTATTCATCTAAATGCCAACCCTTCTTTAGCTATCTCCATCAGCCACAATATTTATTGTTTAATTCATTTTACTAAAGCATGTTGTTGTCAACAGAGGTAAACAGGACTAAAAAAATAGCTTGATTACAGAAGATGTCTCAGAGTAATTAAACAGAAAGTGAGTATTGGGAACTGTGCTTCTATTCGCACAGCTTATAAAGAATGTGAAAAAACACAAAAACAAAATGTACTTTATTATGCAGGAAGTTGCTAAAGTGAGCTAACATGATCATACAAACATACTTTATTTTCAATCTTAATTATTATAAATGTAGTCCAGGATATATATATATAGATAGATAGATAGATAGATAGATAGATAGATAGATAGATAGATAGATAGAGAGAGAGAGAGAGAGAGAGAGAGAGGTCAGTGATTAGTAGGGCAAGTAAAAGTCTAAACTAAACCTACCATAGTGCCCTTAGGGGCTGTTGGTGCAGACCCTTGGTAATAATATAGTTGAAAAAATAAGAAAAGAGAGAGAAACAAATAAATATTTTGTTGCCAAAAAGACAGGGAATACAGCACTCTTTTTGTCACAAGGAATAACACAGCTAGTAATTAAGTAAATATGTTACAATTCATTGATACAGCAAATCCTTTCAGCAAGCACACTGCATCTTTGCTCAAAGTGGTCATGAATCAAATACAATAAGTAATAATATGGATGCTATAGACCAAACATACAGTTTTAGTGAAAAAACAACTAAAAGAAACCTGACCGGCCAGGGAACCCAGTGCACCTAGTGAGGTTTAAATACCATAAAGGGTTGGGAAAAAACAACAGCTTATCCTAAACGGTAGTATATAACATGCATTAGTGACAGCAGTAACAACTTAATAGCAGCATGTATGTTGCTTTATGTTGAAAGCAAACCAACAAGATAAGCTGCACACAGACCCCCGCAAGAAAGCATACGGGGTAATGTCTGGGCAGGTAGTACGTGGGGATCTAAGTTGTAGGACTAGAAACTCTATGCAAAAAAGTGCAAACTTAATAGCACAGAAAAGTAACAGCCTCAGGTGTTAATACACACATGTAGCCAACTGCATATTGTATAGTAAGAACCATTATAAATACAAAGAGTCCAATGGACATTAGTAGCCAATTTCTTGTATGAAGTGTACAGGTTAGAGCATGAAGTACAGCACATAACGTTTTCCTTGTTTGAATTTGTGAGGCAATGTGTGAATCTTCAGCGTAAGAAATGATAGCACAACAGGCATCAAGTTGCTGCAGGTTAAAGGCTGTGTTCATATAGAGTGTAGTACTGCAAATCAATAAATTCAAATGACACATTGATACTAAACCTTCCTTAGGAGAAGTAGCGGCTGGGGAAAAGATTCGTAGTCACCAAAGGCCATAGCGACATTCTCCAGACTAAATGGTTGTAGCACAGTTCAACTGTGTCAAAACAAGCCGCTCCAAAATCAAGCAGAGGTGTAGGAGGTGCACAGGGTTACATGTACCGGTCAGCTGATGCTGACGCGCGTTTCACCCCCTCGTCTATTGGTAAATGCGGGGCTTCATCAGGGCGTATAAATGGTATTGGAGACACTCTCCTTTATACTCAATAGGTGGTGCCGCCCCTGCTGACAGGTGAAAGTTATACGCTTCTTCATCAAACATTGTAACAAGATCAACATTGTAAAAAGAAAAAAGGTACAATGAAACAATTTTTTCAACAGTTATACAATCACTTAGTTAAAATTTATCAAACTTTATGTGCAATTCTTGAATCTTTAGAAAAAGATTTAGAGTGGCCTACGCATCAAAATATTTAAGTATGCTTAGCATCCCAGGGATGTAATTTGTATATTAATAGTGTATTAGATTGTCAGATGAAAATGGTTTTCTGTTGGGCTATTAGAGAAAGCAAGCCATATAAAGCTTGCCATTAAGCCCATTTGGTAACTGTTTGCCTAATATAGATATCCATCTACATTCTTTTCTAAGCAGTATCTTCTCATTATCGCCTCCTCTGCCATTGTCAATACCTCTATCAATGCCTACAACCTGGAGGGAGTCAGGAATACTACTGTGAAATTTTTCAAATGTTTCGTCACATTGCTTTTTTTTTTCTCGTTTTTTTATATCATCGCGTTGTTCAGTTATGCGGTCTTTGATCATTCTTTTAATTTTTCCCACGTAATACCGGGGACACAAACAGAAAAGTAAATAAATGACTCCTTCCAAATTGCAATTGGTAAAGTGTTTAAGTTTGTACGTCTTCCCATTGTTAGCTGCAAATTCTTTAGTTTTCACCATGTATTTACAGGCAACACACTTTCCGCATGGATAGTTACCCACACGTCTTTTTTGAGTGAACCAGTTTTGTCCCATTGTTTGGGACACAAATTGGCTCCTCACAAGTTTGTCCCGTTAGCTGGGGGCTCTTCTCGCAGTTATACCTGGATATTCACCCACTTCCCGGGCTACATTCTCATCACTAAAAAGAGTGTTCCAGTTTTTTGCAAGAATACCTTTAAAGCCATTCCACTGACAATTGAATTCAGTGATGAATCTAATGTTAGTGGTCTGGTCCTTGTCTTTTAAGAATAAAAGATTATCTCTATTGGTTCGTGCTGCATTGTTTTTTGCCCCCTTCACTAACTTTTTCGAATACCCTCTCTCCACAAAGTGTTTTTCCATCTCTGCCGCATGTTTTATGTATTTTTCCCTAGAGGAACAGTTCCTATGTAATCTTATGAATTGTCCTCTAAGGATACCTAGCTTAAGATGGGCCGGATGGTGGCTTGAAGCCAAAAGGAGGCTGTTTGTGGCCGTCTGTTTATGGAAGTTCTCAGGATACTATTTTCTACCCTAACTTTTATATCCAGGAAGGAAAGTTCAACTTTGCTATATTGTACCGTGAGAGTGATATTTTTATTATTCAAGTTTAAGGCTGCAACAAAATCGTTCAGGCTTTCAACATTTCCTTCCCATATAATGAAGACGGCATCCACATATCTAAGCCATATGTGGATGTTCCTTCTCCCAGGAACCGAGATGGAGGCAAGCATAGGTGGGTGCACAAGTGGCACCCATTGCTGTCCCTCTCAGTTGCTTATAGATCTTGCCATCAAACATAAAGACGTTGTTAGTTAGGACAAAAGTTAGTAATTTTAAAACAAAATTTGTCATCAAAAATTGTTTACAGGCTTGTATGCCAATGTCATGGGGAATAGATGAATATAACCCCTCTACATCCAGTGAGACCAATATGGCTTCCTGGGGAATAGAAAGTTTATTTATTTTACGCAGATAATCAGCTGTATCTAGTACAAATGAAGGTATTAAGGTCATAAGAAGAAGTCAATGTAATTCCCAAGGTTCTCAGTGAGACTGCCTATGCCCGCTATGATGGGCCTCCCCAGGGGATTCAGTAGATTTTTATGAATCTTGGGGATGCAGTAAAAGACTGGCATCACTGGAACATCTGGATACATGTATTTTAGCTCAGCAAGGGTAATGACACCTGATGTTTTAGCTTCATGAAGTATACCATAAAGTGTAGACTGGAGGGATACGGTGGGGTTAAAGGTGAGACGCTTGTATTGAACTTTATCAAGAAGTTGTCTTTTGGCCTCAAGGGTATATTTGTGTTCATCCAAGAGGATTGAACATAAAGTTTGTGGTCTTTCGCGAAAGCAGAGCAGTTGAGATGCCAGGAGTGTCGAATCAAACAGAGTAGGAAAAGTGATTCTTTATATCCATAAATACCTAAGGGAGATCTACCATACTCTGAAAATGAAAGATCATACATCTGAGGGGCAGAAGGAACACTGACTCGAGCAAGGCACTTGAAAACTCCACCATAAACCCAGAGGGAAGCTGACTACCATAATATCACTCCTCTGCAGTGCAAACATCTTCCCTCATAGGATTAAGGTTTTATTCTATAACAGCATACTCTTGAAAAAGAGAGTATCCAACCCACAACATACAGATGAAAATCATCACTGGAAACTAAAAGATATATATATATATATATATATATATATATATATATATATATATACACACACACACATATGTAGTTAAAATATTGTACTTCACTTAGTAAATAAATTGATAAGTTCACTGGATTCCATAAGTAGCTACATCTTCATAATTTCATCGCAGTTGTTTTCCATAGTATTCTATTTTATACTGCTCTTTTCACTTCACATACATTACTTAAAGGGACAGTCAAGTCCAAAAAAAACTTTCATGTTTCAAATAGGGCATGTCATTTTAAACAACTTTCCAATTTACTTTTATCACCAATTTTGCTTACTAACTAAAACTAAACCTAGGAGGTTCATATGCTAATTGAAGGCCGCCTCTAATCTAAATGCATTTTGATAGTTTTTCACCACTTGAGGGCATTAGTTCACGTGTTTCATATAGATAACATTGAGCTCTTGCACGTGAATTTACCATGGAGTCAGCTCTGATTGGCTAAAATGCAAGTCTGTCAAAAGCACTGAAATGAGGGGGCAGTCTGCTGAGGCTTAGATACAAGGTAATTACAGAGGTAAAACGTGTATAATTATAACTGTGTTGGTTATGCAAACCTGGGGAATGGGTAATTAAGGGATTATCTATCTTTTAAAACAACAAAAATTCTGGTATTGACTGTCCCTTTAAACTAAGGTGTTTAACTTTTTAAATTATTATTAATTATTCCAAATTAATTTATTACATATTCTTTAACAAAATTTTAGCAAATTATTTGTTATGCATTTATTTAAAATTTCCAAATTGTGGTTTGAGTTAAATCTTCCTAAATCAACAGTATAGTCAAAATTAGACTTTCATAATTTAAAAAAAATGACAATTTACCACTATCATATTTGCTTCAGAAGAGGGAGCATGTTTTTAGCATTCTACTGTAGCATTATTTGCAACAATTTTTTTATATTTAATAACATAAGGACTGGTGAGGCTAAAGACAATTGAGGGAGCCTAAAGAAAACAAATACTGTGCGTGCCCTGCAGTCAGCGAGCGACTGGTAATCTAGCTGTATGGTAGTAGTTTTTTGCAGCAATGTATAACATTGCTAAAAACTTTGTTGCTAAAACTGCTGCTATAGAATGCTAAAAACATGCTCACCCTACTGAGACATTAGTAACCAACCTAGGGTTACATTTCAAAAATGAATATCAAGATAGTGAAACAAATTTGATAGTAGTAAGTTGTAAAGTTTTTAAAATTACATGCTCTATTTAAAATATGAAAGTTTAATTTTGACTTTACTGTCCCATAAAATTTAACGAACACAGTCCCCTGTTTTTTTTTTCCTCTTGTAAGCACAAATCAGAAATATATTTTTCCTAAGAACTGTCTCTTAAATTGATTTTTTTAACAATCATAATAATACAAGGATTTGTATTTTGATTGCAAAAAATATTTATTGTCCTGACATGCTTAGAACAGCTCATTTGCTCTAAAAATGGAACTGAGCAATCTGAAATGGCAACTTTTTTTTTTTAAGGTGATCATTTTAAAAAATGGCATTGATTTCTAGTCAAGGGGATATTTTCTTTGAGAACCCTTTCAAACATTTTCTTATTATCTCTATTGTTAGGGTTAATAAGATACAGGTAAAATTAGCCTATACACTGATCAAGCAATTATTTTGACAAATGTTGTAGGTAGGGAGTGTGGTTTCTAAAGTCAGTATGAGTGATTCTAGCTCTTTTGGGGAAGTGGACGTTTTCAGAGGCACATAACAGGATGAACAAGCAAAATAATGAAAATGAAATAATAAAATATATTTTTTTTTAATTTTGCATAATTCAATATTAAATGGGTAATCAAATTTTGTGTTTAATAATTCATAAATGTGACATTGTTCGATCATCAATATAAACAACATTTCTGAAGAATGACATTCTATGATGAAACATTTTTTCTTGTTACTAATTTATAAATCTAAATAGAAAGAACTAATACCGGACTGATTAGAAAACTATGCTTTGAAGGTCAACATTTGTAAACAATTTACCTTATCCACAGTTCAGATACATAGGTTTTCTTTTGAAATTATACATAAGTTGTATTTTATGCAGAGAATGTTGCCCTTATTTATTGTTTTGTTTACACATGTATTATTAATGCATTATGAATTCTCAAAGCAATTCAGTTTTTTCCACAGTGCCATGATAAATATCTCAAGAAAGAATAGAAAGTCACCTTACATGTCTAAATATGGCAATCGTTATCTCTGAAAAGTCCCACAGTGAATTGGTCCAGCTGTCATGGGTTATTTTACTCACTGTACCTGGAATGCGTATTTCCTACATTCTACATATTTGAATTAATCATTTGGTTAAAAAAAAAAATGTTTTTAAAACTTAATATTCATTTCAGATTGGACTGTATGTTTTTAACATGATTATTATCTTTAACTATTTATATACTGATTGTGTATAAGAGACAAATCAGGCAATATATCTATCTTTTTTTTTTTTTTTACTAAAGAACCATTGTTACCAATTGCTACTTCAAAATTGTACTTTACATATTATTAGTATGAACTTTGTGCAAGGTTAAGGAATTTGTTTAAACAAAAAAGGGTATGTTATGAAAATATCATGGTATTAAAGTCCTCACTGCAGGTATTATGTTTTATATAATATATTTTTCTATATTATGTAAACATATATTTTAAATACATGAAATATTGCTTCGGTGTTGCCAGTACTTAAATAATTAATAATAATTTACTTAAAATTTAATAAAATTAGTTTTATTTTGAAAGAATTGCATCAATGTATTCAGACAATGTTTATCAGGATTTTAATAAATAATTGTTGAAGTCAAAGGATCTGTTGGCATGACATAATCAAATAAGGAACAGTTCCAAAAGGAAAATCGTTTAATATTATATTATCTTTAGAAATACAAATGTATAGATGTGAAACAAATGGAATACAAAAGAATAGGCATCAGATAATCCCATAAGTTTTGTTATAGAGGTGTTCATTCCAATTCAAAATTAGATCTGACGAATAAGCTTTTGAAAGGATGAAGTTTCCTTACATGTAGGTTTCAAAAGAAATTCTATGAACAGGTCTAGAAAGCTAAATAGATTATTATTTGTAAGATAAGAAACATTGAATTGAAATGTGTGGGATATATTTAAATGCCCTGATGGTGAATATGCCTGCCATTTATAATACTTATTTGTAAATACTGATGAAAACTATTTTTCATTTATTTTTATTTTACAAAAATGTAATATAATATTAAACTTTACAATAAAGGACAATAACATATATATTTTATGTTGTACTCTATATTGCCTTAGTATCACAGCATCATTCAGTAGTCATTCTAGGTGGGTACTAGGGGGCTGTTTTAAATCCTCAATAGATTAAAATATTTTATTACTGCACTAAATTTTACATGAAAATACTGCCCTTAACCTTTACTCCATTCATGGATGCTACATATCCTTTACCTTTATCCATACATAATTGATTATATTATGAAGCTTTATTTTACAGTTGTCTAGGCTCGGACTTGAATTTGAATTTCTATGGAGTGCTCAGATTTTTATATAAAATTATTCTAATATGATTTTATTACAGATGCAGGTTTAACGTCTAAAATAATATGGCTTCAAGATATTTGAGAATTTTGTTGATTAAAAATAAAATTTTGACATTCAAATAGTGTAAATAAATATACAAATAAAATGCTTTAAAAATATGTTTTGAATAACCTAGGTATAGGTTGATGTCCACATAGTCTCCCATGGGTCATGTTTTCACCTTCCAAGGAGATGCCAACTGTGGAAAATATTTTAAGATGTTATATAAATATAGAACCTATTATTTAGGGATGATGAGGAAGTTCATGATTGGAAGGTTTTTTAAAGTTATCCTTTTTGAGGTTTATTATGCATAATGCCATTGGATGATTCTCATTAATGTACTACTATCATGTCCACTATAGAATCCCAGAGTTTTTTGTCCTTTTGATCTTAATAGAACACATAATCCTTCAATTTACCCCACAAAACATCTGTGCATATTTGTTGCCTTTACTATTAATCTTAATTCTCATAGAAACATAGTAAATTTAAGCTAAAAATATTGATGTTTGTCTACAATAAAATTTAAAAGCACTGTGCTGCCCATTTGAAAACAGATAGTTGCTTAGCTTCTCAGGGAAATCATTTGACATTGACACATTCAACAGAAAGGACAGTCCAGCTTTTAAATACCAGACAATGATGTTCTCAATAGGAAAAGTATCTAACCATTATTTTATGTTTGTGCATTCTAAGGCCAATTTGGCTTACTCCAGGTGCTCAATTGAGGCTCAGTATAAAATACATAGAAATGTAATTTGTTTGATAATTGAAAGAGAAATGATTTAAGGATTTTAAATCTAACTACATTATCTGAAATAAATATCTTACGTGATATAATATCTTTTTATAGCACAAATGAGAACATTCTTTCTTTTTGGCTTAAGACATTGAGTTCAACTATTTCAAACATAATATATATCTGTGTCTACATATACTGTATATGTCAGCTGAAAGATAATTAGATACAGTTTCTTCTTAAAGATTGATGGAGATTTTGGTTCATCTAATTTTTACTTCTTCCCCCTTGTAATCATATCCTGTATCTAGGAAGAGGTAGACTTCCATCCTGAAATACCAAGGTTTCACCATTATAACAAGTGATTTGAGATCTAAATTTTTAGATGTCAAACTAAATCATATATTAACTTTTCTTGGTTATCTGAAAGTAGTGTTTAATGTTACTGACTGTCATCACTGTCACCTACTATTCAATCATTTCATTAGTAGAATGCTGATAAATGTAACTCCAATCAATTTTCTTGACTTTCCATTTACAGTAAAAGACTGATATGAGAATACAACTAACAAAATGGTGTTTTTATCAGCTCATAAAAAACACAAGTTTTAGCTTAGCAATTCTGTAGACCCTATAAAACAATCACATTTGTATGTTGTTGATTTGTTGATAATTTATATTGTCTTTTTTGTTTTATATTTGCATACCACTAACAACTCATACAGCTGAGTTGGAGTATGTTTGCATGTGGTTACCATATTAACCCTTTAAGGACACAGCTTTCAGTTTGCTCAATTGTTTTATGACGGAAAAATTCCGTCATATGTCCTTAAGAGGTTAAAGGGACACTGAACCCATTTTTTTTTCTTTTGTGATTCAGATAGAGCACGCAATTTTAAGCAACTTTCAAATTTACTCCTATTATCAATTTTTCTTCATTCTCTTGGTATCTTTATATGAAAAGCAAGAATGTAAGTTTAAATGTCGGCCCATTTTTGGGTTAACAACCTTGGTTGTTCTTGCTGATTGGTGGATAAATTCACCCACCAATAAACAAGTGCTGTCCAGGGTCTGATCCAACAATTGGCTGGCTCCTTAGCTTAGATGCCTTCTTCTTTAAATAAAGATAGCAAAAAAATGAAGAAAAATTGCTAATAGGAATAAATTAGAAAATTGCTTAAAATTGCATGCTCTATCTGAATCACAAAAGAAAAAAAAATTGAGTTTTGTGTCCCTTTAAGCCAAATTAAGAGCATTTTACATAAACGCAAATGTTTGTGTTTCTTGTACATCCTAGTAAAAAACTAATTTTGTTGCAGAATTTAAGATGTTTTATCCAAATCAATTTCCAGATAGGTTAATGTTTCCGCTTAACCTGTTTGCTAACCAGTTGCATGTCTGTTCCTTGTGAGTTTATTGATCTATTGTTTGTTTGGTTTCTAAATTATTTCCAAGATAACTTTAGAAATCAATTGAGTAAATAAAGCAATATTTGTGTAATATTAGACTTGAAAGTAATTGGACATTTACGTTAGGAATTTAAAACCTGTATTTGGTGCCTTAACTGCATATAAATTAATTGGATAATTAGTTTTATTGAAATGTCCTTCTAAAGCTAAAAAAAAAGTTTGTAATATTTTATAACAAGACTGAGATGTTACATTTTGTTTTTTGCCTGCATGTGCAAGAATGCCAGCATATTTCAGACTCTGATAAGAGTATTGAAGAATATTTTCTGTACCATTTAATAGAAAGGGCTATTATTTTAGTCAAATGTTATTGCTTGCACTATGTTCCAATGTGTACACTTCAGCAGTAACCCTTTGGCTATCAGAATAGATAGCAAAACATTATTATACAAATGAATTGAAGGAGCAAAAGCTTCTTATTCTAAAATATCAGGAAAGGAAATGAAATGTGTGTTCTTTCTTGTTTATGTAAATGTACATGCATGTAAAGGGTCAATGAAATGTTCATTGGCTGGCTATAGCTTGCTCCCCACTCCTCAGTTAATTCCTATCATCCATTTGCAACACACAGCACCTTCTTTTTTAAATTGACTCCTATTTATGCGTTTTTATTTATTCCTATATTTTATTCTGTGTCTTAATAAATATATATATTTGAGAAATATATAGTATGAATTATTTCAAGAGATTTTATATAGAAAAGTAAACTTGTTTGTATTAATTTATTTAAAGTTTGTTCATGTCCTAATAGCGTGCATATTAGGGGTTGCTTTAAATGTTGGAGTTGCTTTAGTCACTTAAATCATGTCTTCTAAATTAGCAAATATACAGCTACTTTAATAAAAATGATTATGCCGATCTATAAAAAGGACTGAAGTTTTCTCCTGTATGCTAGTAAATTAAAGCCAGCACATAGGAATTATATTTTAATAAATGTATTATGAAAAATGTAGATCTAGCATACTTCATTTAGTTACTATGGAGCTGCTAATTTAAAGTGAATGTAAATTTTGATGATAAAGTGCCTGGTTTTTAAAAATGTGATTAAAGGGACACTAAACCCACTTTTTTTCTTTCAGAATTCAGATAGAGCATGCAATATTAAGCAACTTTCTAATTTACTCCTATTATCAATTTTTCTTAATTCTCTTGCTATCGTTATTTAAAAAGCAGGAATGTAATGCATAGGAGCCGGCGCATTTTTGGTTTAGAACCTGGGTTATGCTTACTTATTGGTGGGTAAATGTAAGCCTCCAATAAGCAAGCACTATCCATGGTGCTGAACCTAAAATGGGCTGTCTGCTAAGATTTACATTCATGATTTTCAAATAAAAATAGCAAGAGAACAAAGAAAAATTGATAATAGGGGTAAATTAGAAAGTTGCTTATTATAATGTCATGCTCTATCTGAATCATGAAAGAAAACATTTGGGTTCAGTGTCCCTATAAAAACATTGGCACTTTAATTCATAAAAATTTACATTTCACTCGTGTTGTGAAAAAATACCTTTTAAACTTGACAGCCGCTCCAGCTTACCCCGGTGGTCGCAAGCCATTTCTGACGTCAGAAATGATGGATTGGTCATCCTCCAATCACGGCTCCCCCCCCCAGGGGGAATCAGTGTCTGATTCAACGCCATGATTGGAGGAAGCTGGATTCCTCATTTTAAACCCAGGAAGAGGCTTTGCGATGGGCGGAGGAAGCTTGAGTGGCTGTCAAGATTAAAAGGTAAGTATTTTTTCACAACAGGAGTGAAATGTAAATTTTGATGAATTAAAGTGCCCCTGTTTTTAATCGAATTTTTAAAAACTGGGCACTTTGGCATCAAAATTTACATTCACTTTAAAGATCATATAACCATTCCCTTCTAACATCAAAAAAAGCAGCAAATTAAAGAGTCTCTTTTTGGAGTCACCATAAGAGCCTAGCAGCTCTAGACCTTTGTCGGTTCACCACCTTCAATGTTTTAACAAAGCAGCTCAATGGTTCAGCGAATAGAGGAGAAATGTCTCTGCCTTACATTCTGTGCTCTCTGCATTGACAGAAGCAGTATAGAAGGAGAATCTGCATTACAGCATGCTAAGCTCCCAACGCTTCTGCATTTTGCAGGGTTGAAATGCTTTAGGATATATATATATATATTATGCTTCATTTAACTCATCTCTTTTCGAGGAGCATTAAAGGCAGTGATAGAGTAAAGCAGTGTAAAATAACGCTCTAAACCTTACTATTTATAGTAACTCCATTAAAATATTCAATCAATAACAAAGCCTGAAAAAGCTGGTACATTACTTCATCTCACATCATGCTTTAGGAGTCTGCCATCCTGCAGCTCACAAAGAACTTTTAAAATTCCTGAGTTTCCTGAGGTCTAATGTAACCAAACCTCAGATCTGTCTAGAGTCTTCTAGCCCAGTTCCCTATCCCAGTCTATCATCTCTCTGACTAACTCAGCCCTGATGTTTCCATCAGATCCAGGACAGGAAGGTATTTAGCATGCACATTATGTCCTTCATTCATTAAATGTTGGGCGAACAGGTTTCACTGCAGGGAATGTTGCAGGAAACCCGTACACCCACCATTGCAGCGAGCGAGCAGTACTCACTGCTTGGAGTTATCAATGCACAAGCAAATGCTTGTGCAATTTGACTTGTCAATCATCATTGTTAAGAAACAGCTTCGCTAGTGCTCCAAAGCCTGTGTTTATGCTGCAAAATAAAAAAAAAATCATCCGTTTTATAGCACATATGTATAATGCAATCATACACTGTTAAATGTTGTTTACAAAATTTTGGAAAAAATAGGGTACTCACAAATTAATTAATTAATTAATTAAATAAATAACACATGTTGCCAGTTAAGCACAGGCCAATTTATTTAGTTAAGTTTAATTAGATTATTTGCTGTGCCTAAATAATTAATGGAATTTTAATGTATAAATAGCTGATTAATCCAGTAACAAAAATGTAATAAAATCAATACAGAGTATTTAAAATGAGCTTAGGATATTCTCCTTGTGCAGTGAGCATACCTGTGAGGCACTTCTATATTTATTTCTGCAGATTACTGTCTCATTGCAGTTAGGTACTCTAGCTGTTCAGCAGGTGCATAATGAAAGTAAATTTCATCATTATCAAATTCCACTGGGGCATAATTGAACACTACACATGCAGGTGGATATCTATAAATGAATTTGAAGTCTTCCTGTGGAGAAACACACTTTTGTACAATCTGAGCATCTTATGTTGTCCACCATGAAACTTTTCTTAGAATGTTGTAGTCAATTTGCAGTGGTTAGTTTAAGCTTTAAGTAAAAGAAAGATTGAAAAATAAGAAAGAAAAAAAAAAACTCTGACAAAGGAAGTACAATGAGATTCATCCTGACTTTTAAAATGACTTGTACCCAGTGCTAAAATGACTAGTAATCACCCTCTGTTGCCAGCCAATATGATTTTTCATTTTGAGTTTTTGGCCAGTATTCCTCTACTCAACTCTAATGCAATATTATATGCACTATTTTTAGAAATCCTTTGTTACAAATGAACAGATGCTTAAAGAGACAGCATATTCAAACCTGTTATCTCTTAATGTGTTTACAATGACTTATACAAGCTGCAAAGTTTAAAATGTTTGGAAAATTGTTCTTTGAGGTATATTTCTGTATGATAAATAGCTGTATTTGCAAATTGCAACCACAACCTAATCAAATGGGTTGAGTTTCCAAAGAGAGCAGACCTCAATAGCTTATTTCTTTATATTTACTCAAAAACCTCCTTATCTTATCTCTCTATACAGTTTCCCTCCACCCACTGGGAATGTAATTTCTTCTAAACCTTCATGTTTACTTAGCTTTTCTATCACCAGTACTTAAGTATTAAAATATACAGTATATGGGGATACAATAGAAAAAAATAACAATTACAAATAACCACAAAAAGGTAAAGGAGCTATTTATAAAACAATAAAATACACTCCAGCAGGGAGCTTTGGGAACAAATTAAAGCTGAAATCACAGTACACTATCTCTTTGATTGTGATTGATTAATTTATGCTTATGAAGGAATTACCATTTTGCTTGGCTGTCCAGTTTCCTAATTCCAGTTCTCAAGTATCCTTACTTGAATGTATGATGCAAGGACATGTACTACAAAGTTTAATCTCTTAACCAGCAGGGAAGTAATCCTTAAAGTGATAGTAAAGTAAAAAGTTTCAGATAGACAGAGCTTGTGACTTAGAACAACTTTCCCATTTACTTATGTTACCAAATTTGCTTTGTTCTCTTGCTATCCTTTTTTGAAGAGTAAAGCTAAGTAGGCTGATAGGAACTCAGGAGTGTGCACGTGTCTTTAGCGTATCTATGGCAGCAATTTTTTATCTATCTATAACTTTGCTATAAACAATGTAGCAAACCCTGCTGTCAGATGGCTAGAGACACGTGCATGTTTCTGAACTAACCTAAGATTTATATATATGAAATTGTTTTAAATTGAACTTGACTCTACCTTTAAGGTCATTATTCATAATTAGGCAATAGTTGACTGATATGAACAATGCCCATTGCTTTATTGGAAGATAGGGATTTATTTTTATTTATGACAGGAACAACAATTTATTAAAAAAAAATATGTATAGTAAACTATATATAACTATCATCTAGAAGCAAAACAAAAAATACATTTTACATAATTCACTTTTTCACTATTATGTTGCAGACCTTTGTGATGTTTAGAGACAGTATGGGCCAGATTACAAGTTGAGGGGTATTTGGCGCTCCTGCTCGAGCTCTAACTCCGCTAAAATATTTTTTTTTGCATGCATCGGGTGGCGCTGGTATTACAAGTTGAAAGTAAAACATTTCTGCTCACGCGCTAACCCGATACATGTAAAAAGCTGAAGTTAAAATAATAAAAATTTAATGGAGCAAGAAAAAACACCCTACTTGTGTGCAAACTAAATTGCATATTCTCAAGCAGGGTAGGGCTGGCAGCCTTAGGTCTGGGGGGCAAATCCAGTCAAGTGGCCCATTGCACCAACAAATCAGCTCACAGCCACAGGACCCACAGCCAGCAGGACCCACTGCAGGCCACAGCCAGCAGGACCCACAGCCAGCAGGACCCACAGCCAAAAGGACCCACCACAGGCCACAGCATGACCCACTGCAGGACCCATAGCCAGCAGAACCCACCACAAGCCAAAGCTTGACCCATAGCCAGCAGGACCCACAGCCAGCAGGACCCACAGCCAAAACGACCCACCACAGACCACAGCATGACCCACTGCAGGACCCATAGCCAGCAGAACCCACCACAAGCCAAAGCTTGACCCACAGCCAGCAGGACCCACAGCCAGCAGGACCCACAGCCAGCAGAACCCACAGCCAGCAGTAATAACCTTTACTGAAGCCAACTGGGAACAGATAGTGCATGCTCACTTCCAATACTTGGAATTAGAAAAAAACTTTGCTTTCAAAGTCTAATTGCAGAAAAGGGTGCACAATAATGAAATGTGTTTTACTAGACTTTATTTAAAATGTTGTATTGTAATCTCAAAGTGTTTACATTCCTTAAAAATGTGGGCTGGTAGAATGTGCCAGACAAGGGATTTTTTTCCAGGGGTTAAAGAAAAGCTTTTGAGCATTTTTTCCTGCAATGTTTTTTAGCACATTCATTGCCTCTTTAAAAATACAGTGACCATGTAGGAACGTAGAATTTAAGGTCTGAACACACCGGATTAACAACTAAATAAAAATAAAAAAATCTAAAATTTCTTCTAAACTAAATAAGCCTACAGTTAGAGCGATCACACATTATCTATTATTTTTCATGCTAAATGGAGTGTGTACAGCCCTCATGTACACCTCAAGCCATGTTGCTTTCCTATTTAAATTATTGATCTCTCGTATTAATGCCTTGAATGCTACAATCACCGGATGCCAATGAGACACAAAGAGGAGCCCCACATGTATTCTAATCTAATAAACCGTAAATAATATAATATATGAATGTAAATACAAAGTACTCACTGCATCCCACACCAGCGCTACCACCCGAAGTTGGCGCCATAGTGTTGAGTAATACGCAGGGCCGCCACTAGAAATTTTGGGGCCCCTTACTAAAGCAGTGTCCAGCCCCCCCACCCCCACCCCACTGGCCAAAAAAATATCAAGCCTGCCACCATGTCAAGGTAGACTCTAGCAAAGGGAAAATAAATGTCTTTCTAATATTTTTTTAATTTACATATAGTAAACAAGAGTCCTTTAGTTTAATCTTAATACACTGAAAGGAACATGAAACACAATTTTTTTCTTTCACAATTCAGATAGAGTTAACAATTTTAAACAAATTTGCAATCTACTTATATTGTCAAATTAGCTTTGTTTTCTTGGTATCTATTATTATTATTAGTTATTTGTGGAGCGTCAACATATTCTGCAGCCCTATAAACATAGGTATAATATGCATTTTTAAGAGACAAATAGGTAGGGGGCCCTACCGAGAGTTGCACTGTTGCAATTCAGCTCTCATGAAGGTGATCTATAAATCACCTGGGCTTGTATGCTTACGTGCTTGTTCAGGCGCAGCAATGCACTACTGGGATATAGCAGCTGATTGGTGGCTGTATATATGCTTCTTGTCATTGTCTCACCTGATGTGTTTATCTAGCTCCCAGTAGAGCAATGCTGCCCCTTCAAGAAAAGATACCAAAAAAATGAAGCAACTTTGATAAAATACTGTAAGTCAACTGGAATGTTTTTTTTAAACTGTATGCTCTATCTAAATCATGACAAAAACAACAACATTTGGGTTTCATGTTCCTTAAAGTTACAGATTAATAATACTGCAAGAATGCAAATGTAATCAAAAGCTCCACAATGTATGCACATGTTTAATAACTTAAAGGGACATGAAACCCAATTTTTTATTTTAAGATTAAGATAGACCATACATTTTAACAACTTTCCAATGTAGTATTATTATCAATGTTGCTTCATTTTCTTGGTATCCTTTATTGAAGGAGCAGCAATGTATTCCAAGGAGCTATTTTAACACATTGTTTAGCCAATGATAATATATAATATCTATTGTCAGATATATATGTGCAGCCACCAATAAGCAGCTAGCTCCCAGATTCTGTTTACCTAGGTATCTTTTTTAGCAAAGGATACCAAGAGAACTAAGCAAATTAGATAATAATAGTAAATTGGGAAGTTGTTTAAAATTGTGTACTCTATCTGAACTATGAAAGTAAAATTATAGATTTCATATAAATTTAATACAAATGCTTCAGGAAGCCTGTTTTTAGCTAATTCCTCCTAGAAACCAAGAAATAAAAAACTTAGAAAAAAAAACCCAGCACAGGCACAGCTTATCTGAATTAACAATAACACAAAATGCTTTTAAAAGATAGCATGCTTCCATATTTCCATGCAGCCCTGTGCACAAACCCTGGGGTACACATAAACTCCCATTGCAAAATTGTATATAAATGTACATGTGCAGCCTAGCAAGGGACTGTTACCTACAGTTAATAGAAACATCACACAGTAAAACAAGGCATAGGTGACACATACTGCTGCTGTGAATGGTATAAAACTGTTGGATAATATACAAAATAAACTGAAATGTCTTATCCCAAGGATTCAGCTAAAATAAAAGCTGTACATTATTAGCTGTATTCCACATGAGGATCACCCTGCACAGTATTAGCTGTATTATACATAAGGATCTCACTGCACACTATTAGCTGTATTATACATGAGGATCTCACTGCACACTATTAGCTGTATTTGACATGAGGATCTCTCTGCACACTATTAGCTGTATTCTACATGAGGATCTCCCTGCACAGTATTAGCTGTATTCTACATGAGGATCTCCCTGCACAGTATTAGCTGTATTATACATAAGGATCTCACTGCACACTATTAGCTGTATTCTACATGAGGATCTCCCTGCACAGTATTAGCTGTATTCTACATGAGGATCTCCCTGCACAGTATTAGCTGTATTATACATAAGGATCTCACTGCACACTATTAGCTGTATTATACATGAGGATCTCACTGCACACTATTAGCTGTATTCTACATGAGGATCTCACTGCACACTATTAGCTATATTATACATGAGGATCTCACTGCACACTATTAGCTGTATTATACATGTGGATCTCACTGCACACTATTAGCTGTATTCTACATGAGGATCTCACTGCACACTATTAGCTATATTATACATGAGGATCTCACTGCACACTATTAGCTGTATTCTACATGAGGATCTCACTGCACACTATTAGCTGTATTCTACATGAGGATCTCACTGCACACTATTAGCTATATTATACATAAGGATCTCACTGCACACTATTAGCTATATTATACATGAGGATCTCACTGCACACTATTAGCTATATTATACATGAGGATCTCACTGCACACTATTAGCTGTATTATACATGAGGATCTCACTGCACACTATTAGCTGTATTCTACATGAGGATCTCACTGCACACTATTAGCTATATTATACATAAGGATCTCACTGCACACTATTAGCTATATTATACATAAGGATCTCACTGCACACTATTAGCTGTATTATACATGAGGATCTCACTGCACACTATTAGCTGTATTCTACATGAGGATCTCACTGCACACTATTAGCTGTATTATACATGAGGATCTCACTGCACACTATTAGCTATATTATACATAAGGATCTCACTGCACACTATTAGCTATATTATACATAAGGATCTCACTGCACGCTATTAGCTGTATTATACATGAGGATCTCCCTGCACAGTATTAGCTGTATTATACACAAGGATCTCACTGCACACTATTAGCTGTATTCTACATGAGGATATCACTGCAGCCCTGAAGAAACCCCACACACTTGCTGAGAGCAGATTTATGTACTTAACTATTTAGTTGTTGGCTGGAAGCTGCCCAGGTGAATCTCAGCTATATCAGTTAGTAGAGGTGGCCACACATGCTTCTAGCAGCTCACACCGATGCAAGCAGCATTTCCCTCTCCATTCATTGAGACTGCACTCTGTTTGACTAGGGAAGCCCTACCCCTTAGTACATGGCCTGTCAGTGCTATAGAGAGAAAGGGGGGTAGTTATCAAGCCGTCAACCTCAAATACGCTGGAATTCCGCAGCGTATTTGTGGCGAGGCTGATACGCCTTAGTTATCAAAGGCTCGAGACCGGCAAAAGTAGAATTTTGTGACGTAAGCTTCGATCCGCCGGACTCAGTCCGACACAGATCGATTCTTACGTCACTCCAGATGTTCCGCACACAAGTGCGGCACATTCTCACTACTTTTGCTAGTTATAAAAAAACTAGCAGGTACGCTCGGCACTTTTACGGGCCAGCGTACCTGGTTTTCAAACCGCCACCCCTGGAGGCGGCGGATCCCATAGGAATCAATGGGAGTCTGACCATAGCGAAAGTACAAGTTCGCTGCTGACAGACATCCCATTGATTCCTATGGGAGCTGTCTACACCTAACACTCTAACATGTACCCCGAGTCTAAACACCACTAATCTGTCCCCCCCTACACCGCCGCAACTAAATAAAGTTATTACCCCCTTAACCGCCGCTCCCTGAACCCGCCGCAACCTATATTAAATGTATTTACCCCTATCCTGTCCCCCCTACACTGTCGCCACCTATAATAAATTTAATAACCCCTAATCTGCCCCCCCTACACCGTCGCCACCTATAATAAATTTATTAACCCCTATCCTGCCCCCCACTATGCCGCCGCCACTGTAATAAAATTATTAACCCCTAAACCTAAGTCTAACCCTAACGCCCCCCTAACTTAAATATTAATTAAATAAATCTAAATAAATTAACTCTTATTAACTAAATGAATCCTATTTAAAACTAAATACTTACCTTTAAAATAAACCCTAATATAGCTACAATATAAATAATAATTATATTCTAGCTATCTTAGGATTTATTTTTATTTTACAGGTACCTTTCAATTTATTTTAACTAGGTACAATAGCTATTAAATAGTTATTAACTATTTAATAGCTTGCCTAGCTAAAAGAAACTGAAATTTACCTGTAAAATAAATCCTAACCTAAGTTAAAATTACACCTAACACTACACTATACTTTAATAAATTATTCCTATTTAAAAATAAATACTTACCTGTAAAATAAACCCTAAGATAGCTACAATATAATTAATAATTACATTGTAGCTATCTTAGGATTTATATTTATTTTACAGGTAACTTTGTATTTATTTTAGCTAGTTAGAATAGTTATTAAATAGTTATTAACTATTTAATAACTACCTAGCTAAAAGAAATACAAAATTACCTGTAAAATAAATCCTAACCTAAGTTACAATTAAACCTAATACTACACTATCATTAAATTAATTAAATAAACTACCTACAAATAACTACAATTAAATACAATTACATAAACTAACTAAAGTACAAAAAATAAAAAAGCTAAGTTACAAAAAATAAAAAAATAAGTTACAAACATGTTAAAAATATTACAACAATTTTAAGCTACTTACACCTAATCTAAGGCCCCTAATAAAATAACAAACCCCCCCCCAAAATAAAAAAATGCCCTACTCTATTCTAAATTAAATAAAGTTCAAAGCTCTTTTACCTTACCAGCCCTTAAAAGGGCCATTTGTGGGGGCATGCCCCAAAGAAAACAGCTCTTTTGCCTGTAAAAGAAAAATACAACCCCCCCCAACATTACAGGTAATTTTGTATTTCTTTTAGCTAGGTAGTTATTAAATAGTTAATAACTATTTAATAACTATTCTAACTAGCTAAAATAAATACAAAGTTACCTGTAAAATAAATATAAATCCTAAGATAGCTACAATGTAATTATTAATTATATTGTAGCTATCTTAGGGTTTATTTTACAGGTAAGTATTTATTTTTAAATAGGAATAATTTATTAAAGTATAGTGTAGTGTTAGGTGTAATTGTAACTTAGGTTAGGATTTATTTTACAGGTAAATTTCAGTTTCTTTTAGCTAGGTAAGCTATTAAATAGTTAATAACTATTTAATAGCTATTGTACCTAGTTAAAATAAATTGAAAGGTACCTGTAAAATAAAAATAAATCCTAAGATAGCTAGAATATAATTATTATTTATATTGTAGCTATATTAGGGTTTATTTTAAAGGTAAGTATTTAGTTTTAAATAGGATTCATTTAGTTAATAAGAGTTAATTTATTTAGATTTATTTAATTAATATTTAAGTTAGGGGGGCGTTAGGGTTAGGGTTAGACTTAGGTTTAGGGGTTAATAATTTTATTACAGTGGCGGCGGCGTAGTGGGGGGCAGGATAGGGGTTAATAAATTTATTATAGGGGGCGACGGTGTAGGGGAGGCAGATTAGGGGTTAATAAATGTATTATAGGTGGCGACGGTGTAGGGGGGGCAGGATAGGGGTTAATAGGTTTAATATAGTTTGCGGCGGGTTCAGGGAGCGGCGGTTTAGGGGTTAAACTATTTATTAAGTTGCGGAGAGGTGCGGGATCAGCAGGATAGGGGTTAATAACTTTATAATACAGGGCGACGGTGTAGGGGGGGCAGGATAGGGGTTACTAGGTATACTGTAGGTGGCAGCGGTGTCCGGGAGCGGCGGTTTAGGGGTTAATACATTTATAAGAGTTGCGGCAGGGTCTAGGAGCGGCGGTTTAGGGGTTAGTAACTTTATTTAGTTGCGGGAGGCTCCGGGGGCGCCGGTATAGGGATAGAACAGTGTAGTTTAGTGTGGGTACTCAGTGACAGGCTAGCAATAAAGCTGGGAAAAATCCGAAGAGCAGCGAGATCGGATGAGTGATAACTCTCACAGTCCGCTGGTCATCCCCCCGTGGCTTTTTGACAGCTTTATTTGATAACTTAGGCGTATTTTTTCAGGTCCGCTGCGGCGATGTGAGGCGAGCTTAGGCGGGCGTATTGGGCCGGCGAAGCCAGAAAAGTAGACGGCTTGATAACTACCCCCCAAAGGCTGCTCCACTGCTCCTTATGTATGTACAGCTGCTCCCCCTGCTGGCCGCTATTAAAATTACAATTAAAAGGAGCGGTCGCATACTCATACAGCTCTGGTTGTATTCCAGATTTATATAAGTTTTCAGACTGCTCAGAGTTGCCCAATCTACCTGTCAACGGGGTTTAACACTGCAAAACCTAACTCTCAGAACTAGGAGTGAGAAGAGAACCAGCATTACTGAAACTGGGTTGTTTTTTCCTTTATGACGCACGTCAAAAAAACACAGTTGTGCAGCAGCGGCCATCTTTGAATATATGTGATGCAGTCACAGGTTTGAATAATTCCTGTATCGGAAGGAGCCCTAGCTACGAGCCATACAATTTACAGGCAAGAACAACTCACTCTTCAATCCTCCCTCGCCAGAGGATGTCTACCCGGTGCTGCACTGTGCTCAGTGCTCTCTACCACTCTGGAGGCGTTAGACAGCTGGGAGGTTCGGATGGTGCAGCGCTTAGACGACCAGCATCAGGAGATGGAGCGGTTACTCTGCAGCCTAATAATCTCTGTGAGAGAGCCACCAAGATCATCACTGTGCCTTCAAGATCGACATGCACCGCAGGATCCCTGGGACAAAGAAGAAACAGCAGTAGATTGTTGGAGTAAACACATTGAGGAGGAGACCTCACATATCCTACTCTGCATACCAACGGACTTAACTATAATGGGGGGTACTCCCAACGCTGCCCATGAGGGATTTTTATCAGACAAGTTACAGCCGGTTAAGGTCAGTGCAATCCACATCAGTGTGGTTGGAACAACACCTAAAAAGGGAACGGAAAGTCCAGAGGAGTTCTTACAAGATATTGCTGTTATTGTGGCCTCACAGCAACGAATAACCATGCTTTGCTTGAAGACCGGAGTTGGTTAAACCATCAGCCCTTCACTTAATCTAATTGCTAGCGAACAGAACTAGCAATTTTACGTTTTCAGACTCTTTGATGGCTTGGTCCTAAGACCTGTCAGCACTTGTGTGTGAGTTTCCCTTTCTCCCCATTTAATTTTCCAGGTCACACTAAGACTCTCTGGACACAGGTTTAACATGTCTATTATGCCTATTAACCACCTCACTACAGCCTATTATACTTTCTGCTATTATTGTACATTATTTAATTAAAATGCCAAACAATTTGCTCTCATGAGCCTGTGCAGTAGCCTGTTATAACATATGGGATAGACACTTATCCTAGAAGGCACATTTGGCTCACTACAGTGAAATTTCTTATGTATTTTCGCACATATTTTTATTCATTTTTTCCTCTTAAACAGTATTTTATATTATGTATGCATTCTCACCTTGTTTGTTAGTCTACACGAGTTCCACTAGTGTTGTCCCTGCATAATGTGCTCATTTGTTAGCGCAGACTGTTATCTCAAGTGTGTACTCTCCCTACAATGTTTTGATCTTGTCCATAGTATGCAGGGAGGAAAATAGTGGTACTATTCCAGGTCTTTTAAATGTCACTTTACTGTTGCATTACTGATATCTGTTTTCTTACTTGTTATTGTTTGGAGAACTATATCTATATATTCCTGCAAGTTTATAATTTAGATAGCCCATACTAGACAGACTTTATGCTATATACTTATAGACGTCGTTATAAAGTTAAAATTTATGGAGGGACTCCTGTTATTAGCCCAATCTAAATGCTCACTGACTTTATTTTTCACTTTATACTATTTCATTTGTTTTTATTCCATAACCCTAATCTTACATGGTTTTTTAGCATTGTATAGTTCTACATAATTTTCATATAAAGGGCCATGACTCCTTAGAACAGATTAAGCACAGCTATTATGATGTCTCCTTCCCACACTGTACTTTAGAATATTCGTACATAAACTAGTTAAGCTGCTCATGCTAACTTTTGCAAGGCAGCCCTTCATTATATCGTTTGGTGTGCGTTAGTATTAGATTGTAATTGCTCATAACTCTTCAGACACGAAGTACAATTTTTCCCTGTCGGGTTTTATACACGTTTAACATACCAAAAGTTCATGTAAAGATATGTTTGTGATTTGACTAAGTAATCTGTATGTATAACAGGATAGCCTTCTTTTGCTATAGTTCTGGGGGAATTGTTCTAATAAGTTTGAAGCTGTCTGCAATGTAAACGTTTACATGACTGTTATATTGTGAATGTGGTAAGTTTGCAGGCTCCCAGCTAGTTTATGAATAATGTATATAACATTTAATATTCTACGTGACTCAGGGCCATATATGCCATCTTACATATCTAACTCACAATAGCATAAAAATTACATATCTAGGTGAGAATATTTCACAGTAGTGCCTCTCCCTATCAATCGCTATGTTATAATCCTTGCTACAAGGCTCCACGACCCTGTATTATTGCACAACTCGGATGCATTTATTTATATAATAGCTTGACTATGTCTCATCGCTATAAGGTACACAATTATCCTCAAATATCTTACATCTCCTTACAGCTGTGAAAGGTGTTTACTCCAGGGGTTGTGACCCTTCTATAGTGATGTCATCATTAATCCATATTGATTACCTGCTAGTCAAACTTATTATATATAATGGTAGTTAGCGGTATTCTTCATGTCTCTTGTGGGATTTTTGCTACTCTATTCTGGCTATCTCATCTGATAATGTTCTCCCTACTGCAGGTCCTCAGAAATATGTTATTCTTATATTTAGCTAGTCATTTAGCTCATGTCGATGATACTAGTTATATTGTGGCAAAGTCAGATATCCACGTGTACACATTTTATGTTATCATGACAATGATTTCTTTCTCCCTAGCTATGAGATGTGGATATTACTACTTGTATATATGTTTATTAATTGTCTACCTAATCTAACGGCCTAAGTACAACACACTATTTACTATATAGTTTGATAGGTCTTGGTTGAAACTACTATAGATAAATCCAGTATATATCCCTAGTCTTATATCAACTTACATGTCAGCCCCAAACTTCCCCATAGTGCACTATCACTTAAGTGTTTATAAATCTTAAGCATATCAATGCCATGGGACTCTTACCGATACCTTGCCCTATATTTGCCCCCCAGACAACAATAAGATTTTATATCTAACCATTGTTCACAAGTGTTGCTTCTATTTGGCTCCGCCCTCCATCTCCCCCCCCCCCATTTAATAATCGGCTCTCGCCCGCTGAAATCCCTTTTCCCCATATAACCTTTATACCATATGCTAATCTTAGGCCCTTCAGAGGCCGCAGATCTGACTATCATATGTTATTCTATTCCCATATAGCTGATAGGGCCATGAGAGGCCTTCTAACTAGTCAGCCAGCCTTGCTAATATATCCATAAAAACTTGAGGTTTAAGAAGCTAAGTTGCTGTCAGACATTGCTGTACTCTTTGATGTTTTTGATTGTTATTGCCTTTATGTATTCGAAAATGTTTATTGACAAACTGTTTAAGAGCATTAATTGTTGCATACGTATCGTATACCATATCTGATGGTATTTTGGTAAAATATATATCTATACCTATATAGATGATTATATATAGGAATAGGTATATACATATATGTATGTATGTATATATATATATATCTATTAAAAATACTTAGTCAGCAGCCAACTGGACTACGGCAATGCACTCTACACTGGCACCACCATCAAGCTCCAAAAGAGACTCCAGCACATTCAGAACGCTGAGGCCAGAGTCATCCTCGACATCCCTTTACAAAATCACATCACCCAACACCTTAGGGACCTGCACTGGCTCCCCATCAGCAAGAGAATCACCTATAAGCTCCTAACCTATGCATTCAAGGCCCTTCACAACATCGGTCCAGAATACATTAACCACCACATAACTTTCTACACCCCTTCCAGACATCTCCGATCGGCCGACCTAGCCCTCCCAGTCATCCCCCGCATCAGAAAAACCACAGCAGGAGGCAGATCCTTCTCCCACCTGGCAGCCAATTCATGAAATACCCTCCTGCTGTACCTCAGACAAGCTACCGCCCTTACAAAGTTCAGAGAAGACCTCAAAACCTGGCTCTTCGACTGAACTGCACCCTTAGCGCCTTGTTACTGAACGTAATCCCTCAGTGCCCTTGAGACCCTCACAGGTGATTAGCCGCGCTTTACAAGTATCAAATAGATAGAATAGATAGATAGAACATATTATACTATGTGCAGAACATTGTAATGGGAAATATTTACAGTTAATGCATAGTAAAATCCTTTAGTAAATATGGATATTGCATAAATCTGAATTTACATGTTTTCATCTACTTGAAAGAAAAGGGCTCCAATGCACATATATATATATATATATATATATATATATATATATATATATATATATATATATATATATATACACTGCTTTTATCGCTAGTATTACAAGTTGAAAGCAAAAGCAAATGTGTGAGAGCAAAATCATGATTTAAGCTAAGAGTCTTCAAAGCTCTGATTAACTGTATTGTGAAGCAAAAAAGCTGCACAAAACAAATCAAAAATACATTACAAGGTACAGTTACCCTCATAATAACACTTTCTAATAAAAATTATCTTAAAAAAAATTCACAAAAATTAATAAGGGTCTAAAGATATGTGGTCTCATGTATTAGGAAATAAAGGCATGTTAAGGGCTTTAACTTATATATACATACATATACATGTTATAATATGTATATACATATATATATATATATATATATATATATATATATATTTATATATATATATAAACACACAGAAAAAGTCCAGCACTCACTCACAAGCTCTCAACTAAGATAAAAAGCAGCAATGGAAGAATTAGTTACCGCATCTGGCCAAATGGGAAAAGCCCAGGTACCTCGTCAAGGTTTCTTCCAATAAACCTGGGTCCCTAACCAGCCACACAATGCAGGCTCACAATCAAACAACTGTGAAAAAAAGCAACTGTGAAAAAATGGAGGGTGCACAGGCTTATGTAATTTCCCCAAACATATACAAAACACGGGGGTGGGGTCATAGGATGTGTACCCGGTCCGGCATGAGAGTGCTGACCCCACCCCCGTGTTTTGTATATGTTTGGGGAAATTACATAAGCTGTGCACCCTCCATTTTTTCACAGTTGCTTTTTTTCACAGTTGTTTGATTGTGAGCCTGCATTGTGTGGCTGGTTAGGGACCCAGGTTTATTGGAAGAAACCTTGACGAGGTACCTGGGCTTTTCCCATTTGGCCAGATGCGGTAACTAATTCTTCCATTGCTGCTTTTTATCTTAGTTGAGAGCTTGTGAGTGAGTGCTGGACTTTTTCTGTGTGTTTATATTAAAATATTTTTTTGTAATTTTCCCTGTTTGGGCCTTGCACCCAGGCCTGACTGGGGTTAACTGCCTGTGGCTCTGGTAACAGTGCAGCTTCCTGAGAGTGCTGGTTTGCACCCAGGGCTGTGCATGTTGCAGGGTCATAGGATGTGTACCCGGTCCGGCATGAGAGTGCTGACCCCACCCCCGTGTTTTGTATATATATATATATATATATATATATATATATATATATATATATATCACTCACGCGGAACTGTTAGTGTGCCACTTGTAATCTGTGCCTAAATATTTAAGTTATAGCTTTTGAAATCCAAAAAGTACTATCTTATAGATCATAATTTGTAAAGTAATTTTAATCATTTTAATCTTACATTTTACTGGATAAAATATTTTTTTTAAAAAAATCTGTCTGATAAGAGGACAGAAAGTTGATAATTATAAAGCATCCTTCTACAAATTCAATAGCATGTGCATCTTGCCTAATAAAAAATGTCTATGTATACTATTCACCATAAAAATAAATAAATAAATAAAAAAATCTGTTGTACTGGAAATATTGCACAGCCAAAACTCAGGGCTGAGTTTTATGATGTAAACTCAAAATCCATTGCTCTTATATATCAAAGTCAAACTTCCACTGCAAACTGCTCAACAAGTAGTTTTATCACATTTGCCATTGTATATCACAGAAGTTTTCAGTGATAGGCCAGATATATTTTGATACACATTTCATAAAGGATAAATTGCAGAGTATCTCAAGTTCAACTTTATTGAAATTAAAGGGACAAATCTTATAAACAAATCAAATTTACTTTTTATATGGACTGCAATAAAAATAGTTTTGAAAATGACATTCGAGTAGCAAAATGAAAGACTTTTTTTTCTGAGATGAAATGTGGTGTTGAATGTAATTTTCTTTTCTCACAAAATATGTAGAGTATCACCACAGGGTAAAGATGATTCATATAGGTGGTGTTTGGGTAAAGCACATGAGAATATGCAATCAAGTTTGCGCTCGTTTTTTTCTCTGTTGACTTTTATGGGGGAATATGTGTATGCACACGCAATAATCTAAGCTCAGCTGTTTGTGCTCATCGAGTTAGTGCACAAGTGAAAACAGTTTATTTCAACTCACAATACAAGTGCAACCCGACACACACAAAAAGCTTACTTCTAGCGCAATTAACATTCAGAACATTAATTAGCGTTCCACTTGTAATCTGACCAATAATGTCTTACAAGATAAATTAATATTGTTCACAATTTCACTTATCTTACTTTCTGTCAAAAATGTCACTGTAGTTTATTAAACTACTTCAACCTGCAAACGTTTTTGTTTTAGATAACTTTACATTAAAGCACATTATTGCCACATTGATCCTAGAGTAATGCAAATTTAGTAGCAATCAAATTTGGAGCCTAATTGTACAAAAAAAGGCAAAAGGGCTGCAATGCAGTGTGATTTTTTAGCCATCCTAATATTTGTATCCAAGCTACAGACTCCAATTCACTGTGTACAGCAATCCACTGTAATATTCTACATTCTCCCACTGTGAGTGCCAAGCCATGTTGTGACTCACAAATTCAGCACGGAAATTAGCATTTTTCCTCTCTGAGAGGATGAAATTTAAATGTTTCTGAGTCTTTGCTTCCTAGATTTGTGTTAAAAGAATTAGAAAATAATTGCTTATTTAAAAGTTTATATATTTATTTCAGTTTGATATTAGGTCATGTAAAAAGTGTAATTTTGTATCCATTGCTCTGTTACAATACAGACAACATAAGTACTACCTGTCTGTTATAGCCATACATTAGGTAGTGAATATTTGCATTCCTATAGCAAACTACCATGTTTCTACCTGGAATATTTCTATAGGTATGTATTTATAGTAATATAATTCAGTAATGTGATTTAATCTTGTCATCACAATAGTCTGACATTTCTTCATTTATACTGTATATGTTCATTCAGACTGTGGAATGGTCTAGAGAGCACAGCTGATAAAACTTCTTTTGATTTGCATAATTACTTCTACCAGCTGTAGGCATGCTAACCTCAATAGAAAGTACTCATAATACAAGCTTAGAAAGGTAATTATTTACTACAGCAGTTTACACCTAAGGCAGCAAAAATGTTGATGAAATAATTTGCCTCTAAGCACTAATTTGATGCTAACAAAGGATTTCTTTTCACTGATATAAACACTGACAAGTAGAAGACATACTTAAACTATAAAAAGCTTAATTACTGAATAAACCTTATCAACGTATTTCAAGAAGATCACTGCCTTTTCACAAATGAATTTCAGTAATCAAGAGCATAATAATCAGGAAGATGCAAAGATTAGAAACCTGTAGATCAGCATATGGTTTTCTGTCTGGAAAAAAAGCAAAACAGTTTTTGGAATCTAACACCATTGCTCGAATAGAGGGCTGCATTGCTATGCAATGTGTTGCCCAAATCTCTGGGAAGTAAAAAATAAAATAAAGATGCAAAAAAAGGAAATGCAAATACAGAACTATGCACCAGTAACAAAAGGACAGTGATGAGCTCATGTTAGAGAGTTAGCTCAAATAGCTTGGTATTTATCAAGGTAATAATGCTTTCTGTGAACTGGATACCAATATATAAATATATGTATACACACAGTACATGAGATAAGGAAGACAACATTAAAATGACATGGCAAGATAATCTAAGAAGTCTCATCAGTACGTTTTATATTGAGAGCTCACTATGATAAAAGAGCCCTAAGTGAATGCAGCGCTTGAAACAATGTTTATAACAGCTGTACCTATAGTACTCAAGACACGTGGATGCTACTGATCCTTACTAGCTATGCTCTTATGGAAAACAGATTTTAAACAGAGACAATAAAGAGAAAGGACTTAGTTTGATAAATAGACG
The DNA here is from genome assembly GCF_027579735.1 of Bombina bombina. Taxonomy (NCBI): domain Eukaryota; kingdom Metazoa; phylum Chordata; class Amphibia; order Anura; family Bombinatoridae; genus Bombina; species Bombina bombina. Next base: position 475,639,584 of record NC_069502.1, on the reverse strand, counting down.
TAAACTTGAACATTTTTTTAGTATTCTACACTATATTTGAATCATGAAAGTTTAATTTTGACTTCCATGTTTCTTTAAATCTCTAATATAAAGGAATCGAGCTGATATATTTGTTATACCAAGCATCAAGAGATTTGTTTATGCAGCAACATACATTTTAAAATGATGTTCTCCTAGGAAGCTACATATATATTTTGATGACAGAAGACTAAGGGCTAGATTTATCAACGCTTCAGCTCGCCTGTGGCGGGGCAAAATTACCCGCAGGTAATTAACATTGCACACGAGCGCAATTTTGTGCTCGCGTGCAATACCGCCCCCTGCCCGTGCACAGCCAATCACGCGCGGGCAGGAGCTGTCAATCTCCTTGGTCAGTCTCGACCGAGGAGATTTAATTTCGCCACAATAGAGGTGGCGAAGATGTTAGAGAAGCAGCGGTCTGGTGACCGCTGCTTGATAAATCACGGCGAGCAAGTTCTTGTGAGAACTTGCTGATGCAGGGGCTTGATAAATCTAGCCCTAAGTATACTAACAACATCTTCAACTATTCTATTCATAAGTTTTCTCAACTTTAATGAATGAGCACCCTATAATAACCTTGGAATTAATTATAGTGCATAAGTTATTAGTAAATGCAACCCATTGTCAAAAACTTGTAATAAAATTATGATGCTTTATAAAGTTCAGACACAGATTTAATGTATTAACCCTTAAAGTGTAGATGTCAACATGTGGCCATCATCCGCACAATGCCAACAAGGGGCAGAGAACACAGGGAAGGGGAAAGGAGTTGAGATTATTTGACAAATCAGGTAATTGGTTTGCAGTGATGTACAAGGGGTCTGACCATTTATGTGTATAACTTTCTTTTATTCAATTCGCAAGAGTCCATGAGCTAGTGACGTATGGGATATACAATCCTACCAGGTGGGGAAAAGTTTCCAAAACCTCAAAATTCCTATTAATACACCCCTCACCACACCCACAATTCAGTTTTACAAACGTTGCCTCCTATGGAGGTGGTGAAGTAAGTTTGTGCTAAGATTTCTACATTGATATGCGCTTCTCAGCATTTTGAAGCCCGATTCCTCTCAGAGTACAGTGAATGTCAGAGGGATGTGAAGGAAGTCTCGCCTATTGAATGCAATGGTTTTCCTCACAGGAGATTTATTTCATAGGTTCTCTGTTATCGGTCATAGAGATTCATCTCCTACCTCTCTTTTAAGATAGACAATATACTCTCATATTCCATTACCTCTACTGATAACTGTTTCAGTACTGGTTTGCTATCTGCTATATGTGGATAGGTGTCTTTTGGCAAGTATGTTTTTCATTATTTAAGACACTCTCAGCTATGGTTTGGCACTTTATGTATTTATATAAAGTTCTAAATATATGTATTGTACTTATATTTGCCATGAGTCATGTTTAAGTAACATTTCCTTTTGCAGACTGTCAGTTTCATGTCTGGGAAATGCATTTTTTTAGGAATTTTTTTTTCTTACCTGGGGTATAGTCTTTTTTCAAATGACTTTTTTTTTAATTTACGGGAAAAATTAGGCTCGCGAGGGGGCGCAAAATGCCAAAGTATATTGAGTATTTTTTGGAGCAAAATTCTTTTGGCGCGAAATTACGTTCAATGACGCAAATTCGTAATTTCCGGAGTCTTAGTTGATGCTGAGTCCATTCACAAGGTTGCGTCTTTGATGACGCGAGTGTGTCATTTCCAGATGTTGTTAGCGGCCAAAAAAATTCTGTTTGTGTTGTTCCTTATGCTTTTTCTGAAATGATTTCTAAGGAATGGAATAGGCCTGGTACATCTTTTATTCCTTCTTCAAGGTTTAAAAAATGGTATCCTTTGCCAGCAGTTACATTGGAGTTTTGGGAAAAGATCCCCAAAGTTGATGGGGCTATTTCTACCCTTGCTAAACGTACTACTATTCCTATGGAGGGTAGAACTTCTTTTAAAGATCCTTTAGATAGGAAACTTGAATCTTATCTAAGGAAAGCCTATTTATATTCTGGTCATCTTCTCAGGCCTGCAATTTCTTTGGCTGATGTTGCAGCTGCATCAACTTTTTGGTTGGAACATTTAGCGCAACAAGAATTGGATTCTGATTTGTCTAGCATTGTTCACTTGCTTCAACATGCTAATCATTTTATTTGTGATGCCATTTTTGATATCATCAAAAATGATGTTAAATCTATGTCTTTAGCTATTTTAGCAAGAGCTTTGTGGCTTAAATATTGGAATGCTGACATGACTTCTAAGTCTAGATTGCTCTTTCTTTCTTTCCAAGGTAATAAGTTATTTGGTTCTCAGTTGGATTCAATTATTTCAACTGTCACTCGGGGGAAGGGAGTGTTTTTGCCTCAGGATAAAAGACCTAAGGGTAAATCTAAAGCTTCTAACCGCTTTAGTTCCTTTAGGCAAATTAAGGAACAGAAACCTGATCCTTCCCCTAAGGAATCTGTTTCCAATTGGAAACCTTCTTCAAATTGGAATAAATCCAAGCCATTTAAGAAACCAAAGCCAGCCCTCATTCCAGCTCAGCAGGTAGGGGCAGATTAAGATTTTTCCAGGATGTTTGGACAAATTCTGTCCGAAATCAATGGATTCTGAGTATTGTCTCTCAGGGGTATCGAATAGTATTCAGAGTAAGACCTCCTGTGAGAAGATTTTTTCTCTCACGCATCCCAGCAAATCCAGTAAAGGCTCAGGCTTTCCTGAAGCGTGTTTCAGACCTGGAGCTTTCAGGGGTAATCATGTCGGTTCCATTTCAGGAACAAGGTCTGCTGTTTTATTCAAATCTATTAATTGTCCCAAAGAAAGGAAATTTAGTCAGACCAGTTCTGGATCTAAAAATTCTGAATTGTATGTAAGAGTACCAACTTTCAAGATGGTGACTATAAGGACTATTCTGACTTTTGTTCAGCAAGGGCATTATATGTCCACAATAGACTTACAGGATGCTTATCTTCATATTCCGATTAATCCAGACCATTATCAGTTTCTGAAATTCTCTTTTCTAGACAAGCATTACCAATTTGTCTCTCTTCCGTTTGGCCTAGCAACAGCTCCAAGAATCTTTTCGAAGATTCTCGGTGCCCTACTCTCTGAAAGCAGAGAACAGGGTATTGCAGTGTTTCCTTATTTGGACGATATCTTGGTACTAGCTCAGTCTTTACATTCTGCAGAATCTCAGATGAATCAACTAGTGTAGTTTCTTCGAAAACATGGTTGGAGGATCAATTTACCAAAAAGTTCTTGATTCCTCAGACAAGGGTCACCTTTTAAGGTTTCCAGATAGATTCAGTGTCCATGACTCTGTCTCTAACAGACAAGAGACGTTTAAAATTGGTTTCAGCCTGTAGGAACCTTCAGTCTCAGCAATTCCCTTCTGTAGCTATGTGTATGGAAGTTTTAGGCCTCATGACTGCAGCATCAGACGTGATCCCCTTTGCTTGTTTTCATATGAGACCTCTCCAGCTTTTTATGCTGAACCAATGGTGCAGGGATTATACAAGGATATCACAATTATTATCCTTAAATCCCAATGTTCGACTATCTCTGACTTGGTGGCTAGATCACCATCGTATAGTTCTAGTGGCCTCTTTTGTTTGTCCAAGCTAGACTGTGATCACAACAGATGCAAGTCGTTCAGGTTGGGGAGCTGTTTGGGGATCTCTGACAGCACAAGGGGTTTGGAAATCTCAAGAGGTGAGATTGCCAATCAATATTTTGGAACTCTCTGCGATTTTCAGGGCTATTAAAATTTGGCCTCTGTTGAAAAGAGAACCATTCATTTGTTTTCAGACAGACAATCTCACTACTGTGGCATATGTCAATCATCAGGGTGGGACTCACAGTCCCCAAGCTATGAAAAAAGTATCCCAGATACTTGCTTGGGCGGAATCCAGCTCCTTTCTAATCTCTGCGGTTCATATCCCAGTTATAGATAATTGGGAAGCGGATTATATCAAATCATTAAATTTGAAGGTATGGAAATTGAACGCCTAGTGCTTAGTCATAGAGGTTTCTCTGAATCAGTGATTAATACTATGTTACAGGCTCGTAAATCTGTTTCTAGAAATATTTATTTTCGAGTTTGGAAGACTTTTATTTCATGGTGTTCTTCTCATATATTCTCTTGGCATTCTTTTAGAATTCCTAGAAATATACAGTTTCTTGAGGATGGTTTGGATAAGGGTTTGTTTGCAAGTTTCTTGAAAGGACAAATCCCCTGCTCTTTCTTTTTTATTTCACAGAAAGATTGCTAAGCTTCCTGACATTCACTGTTTTGTTCAGGCTTTGGTTCTTATCAAGCCTGTTATTAATTCAATCTCTCCTCCTTGGAGTCTTAATTTGGTTTTGAAGGCTGTACAGGCTCCTCCATTTGAGTCTATGCATTCTTTGGACATTAAACTACTTTCTTGGAAAGTGTTGTTTCTTTTGGCCATCTCTTTTGCTAGAAGAGTTTCTGAATTATCTGCTCTCTCTTGTGAATCTCCTTTTCTGATTTTTCATCAGGATAAGGCAGTTTTGCGGACTTCATTTAAATTCTTACCTAAGGTTGTGTTTCCTTATTTGGACGATATCTTGGTACTAGCTCAGTCTTTACATTCTGCAGAATCTCAGACGAATCAACTAGTGTAGTTTTTTCGAAAACATGGTTGGAGGATCAATTTACCAAAAAGTTCTTGATTCCTCAGACAAGGGTCACCTTTTAAGGTTTCCAGATGGATTCAGTGTCCATGACTCTGTCTCTAACAGACAAGAGACGTTTAAAATTGGTTTCAGCCTGTCGGAACCTTCAGTCTCAGCAATTCCCTTCTGTAGCTATGTGCATGGAAGTTTTAGGCCTCATGACTGCAGCATCGGACGTGATCCCCTTTGCTTGTTTTCATATGAGACCTCTCCAGCTTTTTATGCTGAACCAATGGTGCAGGGATTATACAAGGATATCACAATTAATATCCTTAAATCCCAATGTTCGACTATCTCTGACTTGGTGGCTAGATCACCATCGTATAGTTCTAGCGGCCTCTTTTGTTTGTCCAAGCTGGACTGTGATCACAACAGATGCGAGTCGTTCAGGTTGGGGAGCTGTTTGGGGATCTCTGACAGCACAAGGGGTTTGGAAATCTCAAGAGGTGAGATTACCAATCAATATTTTGGAACTCTCTGCGATTTTCAGGGCTCTTCAAATTTGGCCTCTGTTGAAAAGAGAACCGTTCATTTGTTTTCAGACAGACAATATCACTACTGTGGCATATGTCAATCATCAGGGTGGGACTCACAGTCCCCAAGCTATGAAAAAAGTATTCTGAGTCGTATGTAAGAGTACCAACTTTCAAGATGGTGACTATAAGGACTATTCTGACTTTTGTTCAGCAAGGGCATTATATGTCCACAATAGACTTACAGGATGCTTATCTTCATATTCCGATTAATCCAGACCATTATCAGTTTCTGAAATTCTCTTTTCTAGACAAGCATTACCAATTTGTCTCTCTTCCTTTTGGCCTAGCAACAGCTCCAAGAATCTTTTCGAAGATTCTCGGTGCCCTACTCTCTGAAAGCAGAGAACAGGGTATTGCGGTGTTTCCTTATTTGGACGATATCTTGGTACTAGCTCAGTCTTTACATTCTGCAGAATCTCAGATGAATCAACTAGTGTAGTTTCTTCGAAAACATGGCTGGAGGATCAATTTACCAAAAAGTTCTTGATTCCTCAGACAAGGGTCACCTTTTAAGTTTCCAGATAGATTCAGTGTCCATGACTCTGTCTCTAACAGACAAGAGACGTTTAAAATTGGTTTCAGCCTGTAGGAACCTTCAGTCTCAGCAATTCCCTTCTGTAGCTATGTGTATGGAAGTTTTAGGCCTCATGACTGCAGCATCAGACGTGATCCCCTTTGCTTGTTTTCATATGAGACCTCTCCAGCTTTTTATGCTGAACCAATGGTGCAGGGATTATACAAGGATATCACAATTATTATCCTTAAATCCCAATGTTCGACTATCTCTGACTTGGTGGCTAGATCACCATCGTATAGTTCTAGTGGCCTCTTTTGTTTGTCCAAGCTGGACTGTGATCACAACAGATGCAAGTCGTTCAGGTTGGGGAGCTGTTTTGGGATCTCTGACAGCACAAGGGGTTTGGAAATCTCAAGAGGTGAGATTGCCAATCAATATTTTGGAACTCTCTGCGATTTTCAGGGCTCTTCAAATTTGGCCTCTGTTGAAAAGAGAACCGTTCATTTGTTTTCAGACAGACAATCTCACTACTGTG